>NW_027433182.1:0-11462 GCF_044706935.1 Curcuma longa
TTTTTAAAAAATCAAACTTTTTCTCGCGAGATTGTGATTCGGCTTCCGCCGATTCGCGATCTTGCCGAACCTGATTGCCACCGCCTCGCCGAGCTTCTACCGCCTTGCCGAGCCTCTTGCCTCATCACTTCCCGCTGCTTGTTGCTTCCGCCTTCCAGGTTCGTCGCTTAAATAAGTGTTTCCCCGTTAATCTCGCCTAGCGATCTCCTTCTCAGGATCGACAGAAGGAATCGATTTGGTTCCTTCTCGTGATCGACAGAAGGGATCGAATCGATTCCTTCTCGCGATCATGATCGACAAAAGGAATAGAATCGATTCCTTCTGTCGTTGCAACTCGACGCATGCGAGCGAAGACGCGAACGCGTTGTGCCGGTCGAGTGCCGGTGCCAGTCCCAGGGCAGAATGGTAAATTTCAGATGTATCGAGCGGTTCGACTTGGTATTTTAATCCCTGACAGCGGCACACCGATATACCTCATGCGAGCGCTGCGACGGACGCCTCGCATGAGGCTCGTGACCACGCAGACGCCTAGCACAAGGTTGCGGTTTTTTTTCAATTTATTTTTTTCTATAACTATTTTTTTCAATTTTATTTTTTTAACTGTTAATTTTTTTCTTTAACGGTGTTTTTTCAATTTTTTAACTGTTAATTTTTTTTTATTTGTTTTAATTTTAATTTATTTTTTAACTGTTAATTTTTTTTAATGATTAATTCTTTCCCTCTTGATTTTTTCTCCTTCTTCTCCATATTTTTTTATTTCTTTTATCCTTCAATATATGAAAAAATTCCTTTTCTTAAATTTTCTCTGATTAAAATAAATTTAATTTAATTTAATTTAAACTTATTTGATCTTAATTATTATACCTAGACTTTAGTTATTCTTGTTGGTGCAATCATGCTCCGGATGAAAAGTTTCAATGATTAACAACTATTTAAGTTTAGGTTAATAAGGTGGATCTCACTTGTATCATGAGTGTGTAAGATAAGTAAAATCCTTGCAGATCGGAAAACTGAATGCAAGGCAAGGAAAGTCCAAGAAGGTCTAGGACCAAATTTTTGGCAAGAAATCTATACATGTCAAAAGACCGTATGCAAGATAAAGGAAGTTCAAGAAGGTCGATGATTGGATTCTTGGCGAAAGATGAAAACTCGAACAAATCACGGGATCAGAGCAAGGGTAGATGAAGACCCAAACATGAGGAAGTTTCAAGCATACAAGTACAGGGAACATGAGGTTCATCTGACATGAAATAATTGGGAAACGAGGGTAGAGAAGTTTAGACGAACTTTGGCCGTTAGAATGACTGAAATAGGTGTATCAATCAATTGGTAGCATTTAGCAATCAATTGATACATAATAGAATTGAAGGGGGTTATGTGCTTGAGGGTTTCAGGATGAAAACCCCTGAATTAGAGTTTACCAATCGATTGGTAAGCCAAAACCCTACACCCCGAATTGGGTTTTTGCACCATCAATCGATTGGGTTAAACTCGAAATTCAAGATTTACACTATTATCTTATCAATTGATTGGTATGTTGTACTAATCGATTGGTAAATAACTCCGAGCAAACAGAAGTTGTCAAAATCAATTGGTCAGTTCGACTGGGCATGAGCAATCGATTAGTGACAGTATTTGCCGAGCGAACAGAAGCCTGTCAAACCAATTGGTTAATTCGACTGGGCATTAGCAATCGATTGGCAGTATTTGCCGAGCAAACAGAAGCTGCCTAAATCGATTGGCCAGTTTGACTGGACATTACCAATCGATTGGTGATGCCCACCAATCAATTGAAATTCAAAAATAAGATAATCTTAATTGTCGATCTGGAGTCAGTACCCGTTCAACGGATAGTCAATGGTCAACAATCGATTAGTGAGTAATACTAATCGATTGGGGGCAGCAAAAATGTGCAAAATTAGCCGAATTCAAGGATATTTAAAAGGGATTTTCTCCACCAATGGAACAGTAACACTTTCATTGCGATTCTATTGCCCAACCTAAGCTCAAAAGCTATCATTTTCAACATCTCCAATCAACTAAAAGGAAGAGTTTTGCAAAAAGTGTAACCCTATTCTCTCTTCTCTTGTTGTAGTTTCCTCTCTTTTTACTAAAATTTGTAAGCTTGTTATAATCCTGCTGTAAGAAGGTTTCTCCGCCTTCAGATTTAATCAAAGAAAGAGGAAATTAATAGAGATGGTAGAACGTAAGTCTAGACCTTGGACTATCCGCCTTGGAAGGCAGTGAACCAAATAAAACAAACTTGTTAACATTGTATTATACTGTGCGAGTGTCACTTCAAGGTTTCCATTGCATCCTCAACAACAAAGCGATTAGACATATTCACCCCCTAGCTCACAAAGTCCTAACAAGTAATATTAGAGCGAGGTCGCACCAGAGGACTTACATCCAAAGGAGTAAAATTTTCGAGTTGCGACGATGTTGTCAAAAGAGGGCCAGAACACTACTCGACCATCTTACTTCAAAGGAATCAATTTTGCCTACTAGAAGAGCCGTATGGAGCACTATCGCATGACTGAAATTGACATGTGATTCTCAACCTTCACTGCGCCAACTTCGAAAGATGGAAGGACTCTAGAATCCTCAAGATTGTCGGCTAATCAAAAGTGGAAGGCACAAATGAATGCAAAGACAATCGTAACCCTATAATACGAATTGGCCTCTGAGCAACTAACCAAGGTCAGTCTATTTTGAAGTGCCAAGGATCTGTGAGACAAGCGCATTGAGCTGAATGAAGGCACCAAAAATTCTAGAATCTCCAAAAGAGATCTCATCAATCAAATGCAGGATTTCATGATGAAAGAAAGTGAACCGGTGAGTCAACTTCATGGAAGGTTCAAGGAACTTCTAAATGACTTCATTCCATCAGAGAAAGAGTGGAAAACAACGATCTTATTAGGTATGCACTAAAAGCCTTCCCAAGAAATTCTTTGCGGTCATCTATGGTATGCCTATAAGGTTTCTAGAGATTTGTCAATTGTTAAGTTAGATGAATTATTTTGTGAACTAGAACTGCATGAACAAGTTAAATTCAAGCCACAAGGAGAATGGTATAACTTTAGTTGCAGGTGAAAAGTGCAAGAAGAAGAACAAAGAAATGAAGAATGAGAAGAAAGAAGAGTCCTCTTCCAAATCCGAACAAGAAAGTTATAGTGACAAGGAGCTATCATCCAACGAGATGACAAACTTTGTCCGGAAGATGATGAGACTCTCGAAAGTTCAATAAGAAGGATGTTAAGAAAATGTTCAGTGACAACAAAAGAAGTGGTAAGTCTCCAGTAAGATCAAAATCAAAATCTGATATAGTTTGTTTCGAGTGCAATAGGAAAGGGTCTACAAAGTCGATTGTTCGGAATTGAAGCAGCAAGATGATAAGCCAAAGAAGAAGAAGACTTTGAAGGCTACGTGGGATGACTCATCTTCCAGCTCATCTGAAGAAGAAAATGAGGGAAAGACTTCAAGACACTTAGGGAAACGGGGATAGGACAGAAATACAGAGACAATTTTGATTTTTTTTGTCTCTGTCCCCGTTTGGAAATGAGAGACAGATACAAAAAATCAAATTGTGTCTCTGTCTCTGTCACCAACTGAGCCTTTTTTTTTGTCCATTCGAAAATCGGAGACAGGCCACTTACGCGGAGACAGAAGAAGAAAAATTCCATTTTACCCCCAAAACTGACTCGTCACCTTCGCAGGTCCCTAACTCTCTGCGGAAGCTTTGGCCGCGTCCTCCGCCACGGTCATCTCGCTCCAGGGTCCCGGTGCAGCAGAAAGCTTCGGCTGCAGCAAGGAGAGACCGTCGGCTCGAGAGAGGAAGAAGAACAGTGGCCGGCGAGATCGCGCGCAGGCATGGGTAGCGGTCGGTGAGATCCCGGTTGAACAAGGGAGCTCAGTGCCGCGTCGCGCAGAGAGCCCTGGTTTCGCTCTGTTCTGTCACGCCGGCGCGTGCTCGGGAGGGAGAAGCACCGGCGTCAAGGTTTGGAGGCGGAGGTTGGAGAAGATGAACAGGAGACCTTAGGGAAAAATCATGATCAACCTTATATGAGAACAGATGACTCGATCTTTGCTCCGTTTCCGGATAAGATCCTTGGAATCCTATCCGGTTGGAGAAGATGAACAGGAGACCTCAGCGTCGGCGCCTGCCTGCGGGAGAGAGCATCCCAGCGTGGTCCTCGAGCGCTGCGGGAGGACGAATAGACGAAGGAGAGAAGGGTAACTTAGTCTTTTAAGTTAGAGATTCTGTTTTTGTATTTTGTGTAACCAAACACGAGACAGATACAATTTATATTCTGTCACTGTCTCTACTGTCTTTTGTATTTTTGTATTTTTGTCACTGTCTCTCGTGTCCCTCGTTTCCAAACGCAGCCTTAGCAAACATGACATTAGACAATGTTGAGAGCAGTGAGGATGAAGAAAAAATTCTTGGAGAAGATGTGGAGTCTTCAAGTGAGTCATCATCCAATAATGACGAGGTAACTTCTTCTAAATTAGATAAACTCTACTCTACCATAGTATGTTTAACAAATACTTTATCTAAATCAAAAGGTAGAGTTTAAAAAACTACAAAATAAATTGAAGTCATTTAGAGATGAAAATGTGTCATGTGAGACTTGCATGCATCATAAAAATGCTACTAATCAATTTGAACTCAAGAATGAAAATGCATCCTTAAAATTACAAGTAGATGATCTTAGAAATGTATTGGAAAGGTTTACCTCAAGCTTTAAGTATTTAGATATGATTCTAGGAGCTCAAATGACAGTTTATAACAAAGCAGGATTATAATACAAATCAAAACAAAAAGAAGTTAAGTTCATGTCCTTAATCAGTAGAAATAATATTTCAAAAATTAAAATTGTGTAAGCTTGGGTATCTACCAGACTCAACATTTGGGTACCAAAACAAAAAGAAGTAATTCATGTCCTTAATCAGTAGAAATAATATTTCAAAAATTAAAACTGTGAAAGCTTGGGTACCCAAGTAATTTGTTATTGATACTCTGGACTCAACATTTTGGTACCAAAAGATTTAGTTCATCGTATTTGAGCAAGCATGTGCCGAGGGGGAGCATTCAACAATATGATTTATCAATAGTAGATACTCTAGACACATGATGGGAGACTCTTCAAAATTCTCATCACTTAAAAACAAAAATAAAGATATCGTTTCTATTAAGAATAATGGAAAGCTTAAAGTTGTAGGAATAGAAGATTTGAAATTTCTGAACAATTCAAAATCAAAAATATTTTGTTAGTAAAAGGCATGACTTTTAATCTTTTAAGTGTTAGTCAACTATATGATTTGGATATAGAAGTCATCTCAATGTCTAATCAAACATAGTGAACTAAATATTACTATACTCATAGACCATAGAAAGAAAAATATTTATCAAGTTGAGTCTTATAGTGTTACTAATGTGTTTACTAAGTGTCTCATGTCTAAAAAGGAGGAGAACTTAGCTTTGACACCGAAGGCTTGCTCACATCAACAAGAGGAATATCAAAAGATTATCAAGGAAAGAGTTGGTGCATGGATTGCCAAAGTTAAATTTTACAAAGACAAATTATGTGATGCATGTCAAATGGGTAAACAAACTAATGCTGCCCACAAAGGTAAAAATATTATGAGTACATCAAATGCATTAGAGCTTATATATATAAACTGGCTTGATAGTAGTAAATATAAGTCTCTTAATGGCAGAAGATATTGTTTTGTTATAGTTGTTGATTATACTAGATTTACATAGGTATTTTTCTTGAAGTATAAGGATCAAACCCTAGATATCTTGATTGCTTTTTGTAGAAGGGTAGAAAACGAAAAGAATCAGAAAATAAATCGTACATGGATGTGAGTTATAAAATAATAAATTTCTAAATTTTATTTAGAAAAATATTATAAATATAAATTTTCAACCCGTAGGACACCACAACAAAATGATATTGGAGAAAGAAAGAATAGAATTTTGCAAGAGGCGGCTAGGAGCATATTGAATGAATATTCACTTCTTAATCACCTCTGGGCAGAAGTCATCCATACAACATGTTATGTGCAAAATCGAACTCTAATTCATAGGTTTTTAGATAAAACACCACACGAAACCCCCACAATTAAACATCTTAAAGTGTTTGGATGTAAGGTGTACATTCTAAACACCAAAAATCATTTAGAAAAATTCTCCGCTAAAGTTGATGAGAGCATTCTTGTAGGATACTTCAATCATAGCAAGCCAAGTCTACAATAAGAAATCTCAAATAGTTAAAGAATCTCTAAATGTTATCTTTAAAGAAAATTTACCTTCAAATCCAACAAAAACAACCAATGTAGAAATACAATTTGAACTAGAAAAATTAGCCTTAACCAAGAGAAATGATCAGGGGGAGAGAATCAAGAAAGTGAGAGTGAAAGAATAGAAGGGTCACCTCTTGAACTAGATGTGAATGTCAAGCGCAAACTTTATGAATGTATGGCCAGAATTGTTTCTAATGTTGCTGATCGGGATAAAATTGACAGACAATTGGATAGATTCAAACTGGCAAAAGGATTATTTGGCATTGAAAATGCTATTCAATCAAGGAACACAAAATCTCCACGTTATTTGTTTTTTTTTTAATTTTAGACTCAATTGATGGTAATAAAAAATGTTTATGATTTATAATTTTTTCATTTTTTTACTCTAGCTGATTGGTGGCATTCTTTTGGGGATGATGGCCCAGAGTTGCAAAGATTTGCTATTAGAGTTTTAAGTTTGACACGTAGCTCTTCAGGATGTGAACGTAAGTGGAGTGCATTTGAAATGGTAGTGTTTTTTCTTCTTATGCTATTTAATTTGTCAAGTAGCTAAACTATTGAAAAACTTTATAACAAATTATGTGTGTTGATATTTTATACTCTATCATTGAAAAATAGGTGCATTCAAAAAGGAGTAACTGTTTAGCCCAAAAAAGGATGAATGATTTGGTTTTGTGATGTATCACTTGAGATTGAAAGAAAGAGAGAGGGAAATAGAAAAACAAAAGATGGTGAATGTTGAAAAAGATTTAGTTGAAGATCTTCCTTCTGATGATGAATGGATAACAGAGATAGAAGATCTTGTATTGCCGAAAGACAATGATTGGTTGAGAATTTTAGATGAAAATCAAAATAGTGACACTTCATATGAGGAGAAAAATGATGAGGTTGAAGTCATTGCATATAATGAAGAATGGTAAGTTATTTTTATTTATCATCAATCATCATGTAACGTTCCATTGGATTTTAGCTTTTTTACATATTAATGCTAAATTTATAATTACATTCATTTTTCATTTTTCATTTTTCATGTAGTTGATGAAACACTTAGTGAATCTCGTGGGATGAGAAAATAAGCCAATCAAATGCAAAGCTTTCACTTGGTTGATGAAGATGAGAATGAAGTCGGTTTAAATGTGGTCAATGAAGATGTTGTTCAAATGTCAAAGGAGGATGAACCCATTAAAATTGTTGGCCACAATGAAGATGTCGATGCAAAAGATGATCATATTCATGGCAATGAAGATTATGGATTTGGAGATGATTGTAATGGATTTGAGAATGACTTCTAATTATATGAACTGGTTGTATATATGTTTAGAATTAAGATGGACGTGCTAAGAGTACGCTAGGTTATTTTGCTTGCTAGGTTATTTTAGCTATGGAATACAGAGGAGTTGATGTTGATCTATTGATTGAATGTGTATTTATATGGATTATTTTTGTGTTGAATGGTTGGCTGGCGCTGGACCTACTAATTGATTGTTAAAAAGATATTTGATTTTGTGAACCAAGGGAACATTCTTAAAGTTGAATGTGATTATTGTTATTGTGTTAGTAGAAATTTTATAGTCTTTCATTTTGTAATACGAAAATATAAATATTATTGAGTGCTATTATACTAGAATGGTAGTTAAATTACTAGTTAATTTAAACTTGTACAAGTAATAATATCATCGTGTCGAGTGTCAACGATTAAATGTATATGCAAAATTAATAATCTATTTATATGCGAATGATCTTTTTAGTAATTTTTTCTAATTATTAATCATATGTGATTACAATAATATTTAACTATAAAATTTCAAGATTTTTGATAGGATCGAACAATTCTACAATCCAATCCTACCGATCTAATCCTATGACCTCAAATCGATCCTACATAGGATCACGATCCTACAAACTATTACCAACGATTAGTTATTACTCCCCATAATATGGCTGTCATTCAAAATGTATTGACATACTTAAAATGCATAATTATCTAGTAAAATCAGATTTGTTTGATACAAACACGAATGATAATATACAACATGATTTGGAATCTCGTACCGTGCCAAGGGAAACGGTCGAAACATATCGTTCTGGTAAATCACGAAAACTCGATACCACTCGGCACTAAAGTTCAAAATCTTGAACCATGCTGTAGTTTTAATCTTTGACTAGAAAGATACTATTCTAGTATTGTATCGATGCTCTGATGTATGATGTTGGTGATAGAATGAAGGTTGAAGGAAGAAGAAGGTGAATTTATCGAAATGATATGTTTTGACCATTTCGTCCGACATGATACAAGATTTAAAATCATGCTTAACACAGACAATGTCTCTTTTCTATGCTTTATTTCCCTCTTTTTTCAACTTCAATCCATTACTGATACCATACATCGAAACATTGGCACGATATCGAAACAATATCGTTTCAGTCAAAGATTGAAACTTCAGCACGGCTTGAGATTTTAAACCTTAATATACATGCCTTTTTTGGTTCTCATTTGTGCTTCTCTTAATTTGCATGCTTCAAACTCATTTGCATCTTTATCTTGCTGTGGGACTTAGACATGAAAGAATATACAGGTTAATGGTGTTGATCAGGAAAATATGCTATATGATAAGAATTATCTCGATTGTGTGATCATGATCCATCTTGTTTCTATTCGGTTTGGGCACTGCTTACATTCAGTTTGCATATTTATCGCCTAAGGATTGAATTTATGGTCATCACTTCAAGTGTTCATCAAAATATTTGGGGAAAGAATACATTGTGTTGTTTGAGTCTTACCCTCTAAATTAACTCACTACTATATTGACGTCAAAACATCAGATTTTTAATTTTTAGTGTTCAATTAGCTCTTCAGCATGGTCATTCCACAGTTATATATGATTAGTCTAACACCTTTTTATAGGTAGGCATTCAAAAATAAGCTCATAAACAAGATATTAAGTAAATAAACTCTTTAAACTATTTCAAAAAGCCAAATAGATGGAACAACAAAAAATAAAATGAATACAACCATGTCTTGGAAGTATAAGTTTTTCATGGAGATACATAATACATGAACATACCTTAATGGAATCTTTCACTGAACCCTGTCCTCGTATGTAAACCCTACATTGTGTCGAAGCTTCGACTCTTTTTAAGGAATTCCCACGCGGTCCCAATAAACGTCCAACAAAGTTATACTACAGTACCAGAAACCAAACTGTTTAGCTATGATAGATCAACTAATGAAAACTAGATAAGGTAGGCATACATTGGGATACTCGTCAACAGGAACATTTAGTCTAATAACTTTCTTTACAATAGGGCTTTTAGTAACTGCAGGAGTTCCACCCCAGTCAGTAGCTGATGCTTGGAGGACCCCTATTCTATGGAAGTATTCATTTTCCTGAACACAAATACAGCAACAGTAAGATTATCTCAAAAAAACAGAATATCAATTTTAAGTTAATAAATTCTAATAACAGCAAACTCCAGCAGTTAACTTTATTTTTGTACTCACCTATTGATCACTAGTCGAGTGACACTTTGATTCCAGCCTCGCCAAGGTCACCAAGGCTAGATCCGTGTCATGCCAAGAGACTTACGTCTTTGGGACTTCATTGTCTGCCTAGTACATTCGACCTTGACTTTGTCAAGACTTCACTTTCCTAGAAACTCCTCATGTTCTGGACTTCATCCATCGCCTAGAAACCAGTGAACCTTAACCTACCAGAACTTTCGTTTGTCTAGCCTCAAATCAACCTTGACTTGCTAGAACTTCCATTGCATAGAGACCTACTCTTCGGGACTTCCTTGTCTCTAAGACTTCACTTGCCTAGACTTCACGGCTCTAGGAGTTCAACCTTGCCTGGCAGCCAATCCTTGACTTGACTTATAAGGACTTCACTATTGTTGAACATTCAATCCTCTTTAACTTGTTTAGACTTTCGTCACCTACCTAACATCCGGTCTTCCATAAATTTCTTCTGCCAAGTATCCAATCACCTACTGGATTTCTATTGCGAAACATCCAGTTCTCATCGACCTACCTAGACTTCCTCTGCCTAATATCTAATCATCATCAACTTGCTAGGACTTTCTGCCACTTGCTAGACATTCGGCCTTGCCTAACCTACTTAAGCTTCCACTACCAACACTTGTTGAACTCCTTATCATCTACTAGATGTCCACTCTACCTTGACCTATCTCGACTTTCACTACCAAGTTTGTGGTCTACCAGACCCACCTAAACTTCTTATCAACCAAATGTATGATCAACTTTGACCATAGTTTAAAATATTATATCGTACCAAGCAGCACAAGCGGAATTTATAACTCTGCCTACCAACAAACACTGACACAACCCCGCAAGGCCCCACATGAGACCCCGCGGCCGAGCAGAGGCCTCCGTGGGACCTCGCGGTTGCAAAAGCCTTGTGCAAAACCCCGCAACCTTGCGAGGACTCGCACGAGACCGCAACGGTCGCGCGAGGCCGTTCAGGTTTTTTCTTTCAATTTTTATTATTTATTATTTTTTAATATTAATTTCTTTTCTTTTCTTTTTTTTAATAATTAATTCTTTCCCCTCTTAATTCTTTCTCCTTCCTCTCCATATTTTATTTCTTTGTATTTCTTTCATCCTTAAACATATGGAAAAAAAATCCTTTATAATTTTTTTCTTATTCCGTCCCTTCTTAAATACATAGGGAAAAAACCCTCTTTAAACTAATTAAAATGAATTAAATTCAATTTAATTTAAATCTATTTTATCCTAATCATTATGTCTAGACTTTAGTAAATCCTAAATTGACTTTTACTCAATCTTAATTTTTAAAATATTAGTTTAACCTAATAGTAAGTCTTTATAGTAATCCAATATTATAATAATATTTTTAATTAATATATTTTATATTTAAAAAAGTACCGAAACCGTATCGTTCTGATGATAAACCGAAACTTCGATACGACACGAAATTTTAAACCATGATTTTAACCCACTTGGATTTCCCATCTACTAATACTTATTTAACTTTTTACCAATGTCAGCACGTGCTGCACTTTCCCACCTGCCAACACCTATTCGAATTTCCAAATTGCCAAGTGTCTACACAACCTCGACCTACTTGTTCTTCTTTCATAGTCAAGTATTCAATTATTCTTTACCTACTTAA
>NW_027433183.1:0-51973 GCF_044706935.1 Curcuma longa
TGGCTAAGACGGAAGTTTGAACACCTCCTCTCTACCTGATGGTCTCGCTACTTCATACCCTAACATTCTTTCTCTCTCTAAACTCTCTTTTCCTTTTTTTTGAAAGATCCAATTACCATAGCTATACGCGAATATTGTGTTATTTGTATTTGACGCGGTTAATATTGAGCTCTACTAAGACTAATATCTATATATAATTGCATAATTGCGGGAAAGAATCTCAATTTATAGCTCGCTTTAAAGTTAGGGGCGTAAGCGCTCGACCATAAGGGTATTAAATAGCTCGAGCAATAGGCGAGAGGGACGAAGGGTGAGCAAGTTTTGTAGTAATTATTTAGGGAGATAGTATAAAATAGTTCAGACCATGAGGGAGAGAGAGAGAGGCGAATGATAAGTATTGTATTTGACGCGGATCTTTTTTATCGAGTGGATACGCGAGAGAGGCCCCCTAATATAAATTCAGATCTTTCGTAGTTTTGAATATAAATTGCTACGCAGAGGAGTGAAGCGGAAAGAGCTCAAGCAACTCTATCAGTGGACGGTGCCCCACATCTCCCTGTCCTACTTATCCCGCTTCTCCTATTATCTTATTAGCAATTAGGTCTACGAAAGCATTAGCAATTAGGTCTACGAAAGCAAGCCGGCCTCAACGCGTTGGCCTTTTTTCTATTTCCTCTTCCTCTTTTGCGCTGTGAATTCTTCTGCTTGGTCATGGCCTTGGAGGGTTTTTTGGGGAAACTGTCTCGAGAGCCCAGCAATTGAGCCTTCTTCGCCACAATTTATATATTTTTTAGGCGAGAGTCAGCCCCATCGTCAGGCTTTCATCAGTCAAATCGCTAAGGGAAGTCTGGGTAAGTTCGGGCTAGTGAAGAATCCATGTTCCAAGAAAGTCTATGCTATGCCTATGCCTGCGCAGGATACCTCTAATAAAGCTAATTCCGCCTTTAGATAATAAGAAAAGAAGTCGATTCAAACCAAAGGCCCATTAATAGTAAGTGGCGATAGTGACGTGGTCTTGCTGAACTTAGTAACTTCGAGAAGATCCAACTTTCGATTCAGATCGACTGAACGGCATCTTGATAGAATGCGTAAGGGATCCCTTCCTCTTCCCTCCGACTGGTTAGCTAAGGTTTTCTTGCCCGGTCAGCCTGGCTTTCGGTCGGCTTGACGCCTTCCCTTGGCCGGCTTCCCTTGTTTTGTCAGTCATGTCCGGTCATCCCTCCCTTCTGTGCACCTCTTTGAATGAACTCTGATCACTCACATTCCATTCACAGCTGCTGCATCCGATTAGGTTTATATAGGGCATTTGCTTAACAATCTCATGTGTCCCGAGAAAGCCTATCAATAAGGTGCGGAACCAGAAGGCACTTTGACATCCGGATATAAAGCTGAGTGCTCGAGCGAGGAGCCTCAGACAAGAAGCAGACTCCGGCGGCTACTTATAACTCTTGATCTGTACCAGTAGCTATCTTATCACTCTTCCCGGCTTCAGCTGCAGTTCATGGGTCTAAGTGAGTCCCTACCGAGTGCTGAGTTATAGTTATTGTACGCGAAGCCTGGGTCCAACCTACGGGAAAAGAGCGTAAGAGTTGAGTGGCGACCGGGGTTAAAGGTTAGCAGCCTATCTCGTACTCTTGCCTTTCCCGGCAGCTTAGGCATCCGGTCGGGGGTGCCTGGGACAACTAATAAGAGAGCTTGATCGGGACTACTTTTGAGTGCCTACCTCAGACTAAGAGGACAGGCGAACTTCAACCATTCCCGTCTTTCCTATCACTCTTAATCAACTGGTGCTACTAAAGCTTATGTTTCTCCTTTGAATTCGGGTCTTTCAGTCGTTCCTCTACCCGCAACAGAGCCTTATATTGCTTTCCCGTAAGAGCCCGATCCCGAGTCAGTAGTTTCAGGTGGTGTAGCGTAAGGAATTCAGGGTGCAGCTCAGATTTGCTTCAGGGCGTAATGCCGCCGGAGTGCTAATAGTCACGCACTTGTAGTTTGATCGCGCAGATGAAAGACCTCTTCTGCTCCTTCTTGTCGTCCCTACATGCCAATTACTCTAATGCTTCTAATGCAACAACTAATGAACTTCAGTAAAGGACTGATACATATGCGGATATTCACTCATAGTAGCAGGGCCATACAGTTAATTAGATCTTTCTACGTTTTGAATAGCAAACTTATATTGTAGTACCTAACATATATTGGGAATTTATTATAGTATGGCGGCCCTTACTATATATTTGAACTTATATTATATACAGGCGGAATTTATATTTATTTTAGGCTTTCAGGATTTCTTTATTTTATCCCTAAAGGTGGAACAAAAATGTGTATGCATTTTTTTCCCCTTTCTCTACCTATCTTAATACCCAAAGGAGATAAATAGCCCCAAAGGCCCTACATTCATAATATTAAGTTCTAATCCGCCTGTATATAATATAAGTACCTCTGCTATGCAGAGGAGAGAAATAGCCTTTGGGGCTATTTACGACTAAGGAGATAAATAGCCCCAAAGGCGTAGACTAACTGTATATAATAGAGGATAAGTACCTCTGCTACGCAGAGGCATATAAATAGCCTTTGGGGCTATTTACGACTAAGCCTAAAATAAATATAAAGGAGATATTTACCTAAAATAAATAGAAATTCCGAAGGGCTATAATAAATTTTAGTCGTAAATAGCCCCAAAGGCTATAATTTACTTTTATATTAGGCCCCAATAAATAATATAAAAAGATCATATGAAAGTCGCATAAGAGGGAATTTTCATTGTTAAGTGAATAGTTCATAGAAAGATTGAAGAGAGATTTGATGAATAATCCTTAGGATCACAGAGGTAAACTTTTCTATCTGAGTCCAAATAAAGAAGCTTGTGATAATAACACAGAAGGGGTTCATCACCAGGTCTTATAGACTCCATATTTCCTAACAGACCGAGATCTATCAATAGCTTAGATACATCTTTCTCGTCGAAGATATCTTTATCATTAATAGAAATATAGACTTCATTTATGAATCGATAAAAAGCTATTCCAGGAAACCCTTTTGGAAAATAACGATCGAAGGTCTCCATTAAGATTATATCTAATAATACATAAGTGATTTCACCAACTTCTGGAATACCACTAAAGTGCATCAAACCCTTCCTATTATTTCCCTTTTCATCCATGATTGGGAGGTTCAGAAAAGACGATATTAGTTGAAAAACTGAATCATCTCCAACAACATACCTTATCTTTTCTTCAACTACACTGATTTGAATCGTCCTTGATGAAACCATCAAATCCAATTTGATGAGTCTATCAACCGAGACCATTTGTTGAAGATTTTCATAAAGGGAATCAACCCTATCTTCTAATCGGTAAGAGTCTTTCGGCAAACTGCCATGTGAGAGGCGGTGTAACATTACAGATAATGAAGTCAAAACAAGGGCGTCCTCCTTATTATTGGGCATCATCACACGAAGCTTTTTAGAACTGTGGGATGCACCAATCATTATATCGGGACAATCTGGTAGATTTTCATCTATAAAAGATGATATTGAACCCTTATCTATGAACTTCACTCGTAGCGGAGATAGAATGTACAAGTAAGAAAGAATTTGGTATTTGATTCCTGCGAGTCTTAAGCGGGAAATACAAAATTGAGGTTCACTTTCCCTCAATTCTTTATAGACGTTGTCTATATCCGAAGCCAACTGCACAAGCGAACATTCCACTGTACTAAAGCTTTTAGCACTCATATTTTGAGTAAAGCAAATGCTAGGATAAAGATGAAAAGACGATACACTCTTTGAAACTAAGCTAATCATTATCCTACCAATCATACTCATCATCGCAAAGTTGAAGCGAAGCGGGCTGATTTCCGCTTCGTTGCAGAAGTAGCTTCTGTTGCTGTTGGACGGTACTTTCAATTTGACCCTTCCGACGGGCCGACTATAAGGAGGGTGTAAGCTCGCCGTAATTTAGGGCCGAAATAGTAAGTAGATCTTTCCCAATATATATACAGGGTTGAATAGTATAAATTGCTACATTTACTATATTTTGGGAACTTATATTATAGTAAGGCGGATTAGTCGTAAATAGCCCTTGGGGCTATTTATCTCCTCTGCTACGCAGAGGAACTTATATTATATATTATAGCCTGTATATAATATAAGTTCCTCCTCAATTGTATATATTAGGGCCCTGTATATATATTGGGGAGTAAATTGCTATATTTTAGGAACTACTACTTTTGCAGGCACGCAATTATACTGGTAATAATCTGCTGCGAATGAGAATGGTATTTACGCGCTCGCCATACTGTAATTTAAGGAGAGGAGAGCCTTTTTCCACTTTCCCACTAACAGAGATGGAAGCAAATCGAAGCCCTGTCTCTTGCCCGGCGTAGCTGTAGGTTGACGTTATGGTCCAACCTCCTGCTAGGAGGTGCACAGGACCGTCCGACCTGAGTCTCGCCTTCTGTCAATATGAATAATATTCTATCGTGAGACTGCATGACGAACCAACTTGGCATGGAGCGGCTCAATTCCTCTCTATTAGCGCAAAGGTTAATGAGTGCCCTATCCCTATAACTATATAAAGAGTGTGGACAGTTTGAAGAGTCCTTTGCTCGCGCTCTGACTATCATAATAAAATCCCGCCTCCTTTTTAGGAAGGAAAAGCCAGAAAGCAAAGAGGAAGGGTCAAATTACACACATTATAAAACGCACTTTCTTAGTCCTGCAAAAGAGGTTTGAAGAAGAAAGGTATATGCTCATCTTACTCTGCAATCCCATCATTTATTTAGCCCCACCTCATAGGAAGGACATTAGCTATTATGAATGTGCCATCAACCATATGAGAGATTTTGTCCCGCCCACCACGTCTAAATGCCAATGCTCTAACTCAATGTTAGTCTTGGAAAGGGAAAGAAAGTATGAGACCCCTTCCTTCAGATGTTGGTTGCTCTGCTCTCCTTACACTTCTCAGGCTATTACCAGATTCGTAATCTCTCTCCCTATCTCTATCTATGGTCGATTGACTCGTCCTACTAATCGTAAAGAGAGTGGATGACTTCTGTAAAGAATTTCGGAGGTCCTTTAAAGAAAGGAGAAGACCCTAGTGTTCTTGCAATTCCCTCTTCTGGCTGATTCACTCTATTCGTTCAAGACCTCTTCTAGATCAGACAAACCTAGTGCTTTTTTTTTCCTTCTTTCAAGCGATCCCGCATTGACTGGATCTTGCTGCTGTAGCTCCCCTTAACAAATAAAAAACCAAGGTATGAGCATCGCGACATGGGCATGAAATTAAAAGAAGAGTTATGAATCCGTCTCGACTTCGCATAAGATAATAGGCCACTCGAGAGAGATTGAAGACAGACTGATTGAAGTCGGCCTAAGAATAAATATAAATAAATTATAGTAAGGGGAAAAAGAGAAATACTTACTATAATATAAGTTCGCTATTCAAAACGTATACTGATCTACTCTATGTTCCTTCTTTGACTTTTGATCTCGTGAATGGCCCGAACTTAATATAGTCTAGTCTACAATTGCTACCCTGTATATATATTGGGAATTTATTATAGAATTTATCTTTCTTTAGGGAAATATCTCCTTTATATTTATTTTAGGCTTAGTCGTAAATAGCCCCTTTGGCTATTTATATGCCTCTGCGTAGCAGAGGTACTTATCTTATATTATATACAGTTAGTCTACGCCAAAGGGGCTATTTCTCTCCTTTAGTCGTAAATAGCCCCAAAGGCTATTTCTCTCCCCAATATATATACAGGGTAGCAGAGTTATATTATATACAGGCGGATTAGAACTTATATTATGAATGCAGGGCCTTTGGGGCTATTTATCTCCCCAACTTATTTAAATTCGGAATTTAGATTGATTTTAGGTAAATTCGGATTAGTCGTAAATAGCCCCAAAGGCTATTTATCTACCCAATATTATATACAGGGGTAGCAGAGGTACTTATATTATATACAGGCGGATTAGAACTTATATTATGAATGCAGGGCCAAAGGGGCTATTTATCTCCTTTCGTAAATAGCCCCAAAGGCTATTTATCTGCCCAATATATATACAGGGGTAGCAGAGGAACTTATATTATATACAGGCGGATTAGAACTTAATATTATGAATGTAGGGCCAAAGGGGCTATTTATCTCCTTTGGGAATTTATATTATAGTATGGCGGCCCTAATATAGTTAAATTGCTACAATTGCGTAGCAGAGGAGATAAATAGCCCCAAAGGCTATTTACGACTAATCCGATCGCCAAATATATGGTGGGGCCGATCGCCAAATATATAGTAAGGGCCGCCATACTATAATATAAGTTAAAATATATGGCCTAAAATAAATCTAAATTCCGCCTTACTATATATTGGCGATCGGATTAGTCGTAAATAGCCCCAAAGGGGCTATTTATCTCCCCAATATATAGTAAGGGTAGCAATTTCTCTATTCAAAACTACGAAAGATCCGCCCCTAACTATAATAACGTACTTACTCACTCGGACCTAAGCAACAGTCGTTCATGGCTATGAAAAACTACGAAAGATCTGCAGCAAATTATAGTATTACGAACTTAATATATATATACGGGGTGTACCTGATATGATAGTTCTCTTTCCTTACGGTCGTACTTATTGGATGCCCCTATGGTCGGCCCTAAATTACGGTATTGCGAGCTATCTGACGATACCCTCTCCTTGAACCCGCTGGTCGGCTCCTATCCTCTCTTTATTCATTCGTTCCGGGCGAGTCCTAAAGTCACTCCCTTCAGTGCACCTCTTTACATTAACTGCAGCAGCAGCAGTTCTTGGGAATGGAGCCGATGACTCACTAGAAAGATCAAACTATCAAACCGGAACAGATGAGACTATAAAAGGGCCGAGGTAACGACGGGGCTACTTATTTCTTGTTATGAACTCGAACTCCACTCTTAATAATGAAAGTAAGAAAAAGAAGTCCCTATCACAAGCTGCAGTCGAATATCTTTTAGGCATTGCATACCTACGTCGTTCTACAAAACTACGAAAGATCTTGGAATGAACTCTTACCATGTTAGACTGTTGCCCCTGGGATGAGCAAAGTAGGAGGTGCACACTGGTGAGTGTGAGCCTCGAGATCTGGTTTACTCTTCAAGAAATGAGAGCAGTGGATGTTTATTGCTTGGGAGTGGCGGGGGCTTACGTTTTAGCTAACTCCTCGCGACTTCGATGAAAAGAAGATCGACGATTTGCATGAGCAAGGGGACATGGTCAGAAGAAGGACTAACCAGATGCTGCACAGCTGCGTTCAGGAAAACCTCTCTCCCTCTGCCACAGGCCAACAATCTATCCAAACACTCCTCCACCCTCATCGCATACAAATTCTAGGCACTTATCGTGGAGTTACGCTCGGGAGTGATTGAAGTGCGTTTTTTAACTGTTTTTGGGCTTTGTTCATTTCATGATCAACTATCAACTATTGGCATATGATGAAAATAGTCTTTCCACTCGCGATAAAGCATGTGAAATCTTGAGTTCATTCTCAGATAGCGAGAAACTCTTAACTAACCAGAAAGAGAGCTTGTCCTTCTTTCGTACTCGAGGACAGGAAATTCAATGCCAACTCACGTACAATCTTTTCTAACCTAAGACTCGTTCAGATTCCCGGTCAGAAGGGAAAGGATTTGGATTCCCAAGTTGCAGGTCGGCTTGAAAGCAAAAACACATCAATTCTTTTCATGCACCTATAATGACTTGGATTTTCCCTCCACAAAAAAGGAGATCAAATCAAAGAAAATGCGATTCAACAATCACTATGATCGCAGAAACTCATGCGTATGCATGTTAGATTATCTGTGTTGGAACTCCTAGAAAACTCTCTGGTCGTAAGTTAGCGGAGGTTTCCCCTAGCTCAAACAATCTGGGAAGCACAAGAGGATTAAGCGCTTCCCGAGGCCTTCTTTCTAGCGGAGGCACTACTAAGAGACAAGACGGCTGCGATTGATCCGCCTAGAACAACTAATGGAAGTGAGGGAAAGTCCAAGGGAAGTAAGAGAATAGACCGGATCGGGGAACGAGGATGGGTTTAAAGAATGGACTTGTAGGCGTTGGCTGGAGATAGAACCGGCTCCGCAAAGACTGAAAGCGATGTCCGGCAGCCGAAAAGCCTACGGGCAGATCTTTCGTAGTGAAGAATGTCTAGTCGTCGGATAGAACTTATATGTATGGCGGAATTTATATTATAGTATGGCTTAGTCGTAAATAGCCCCTTTGGCTATTTATCTGCCCAAAAATCTAGTAAGTTATAGCAGAGGTACTTATATTATATACAGGCGGATTAGAACTTAATTATAGTAAGTAGGGCCTTTGGGGCTATTTATCTCCTTTACTATATTTTTGGGCAGATAAATATTGGGGCTATTTACGTAACTTACTAGATTTTTGGCCCAAAAATAAATATAAGTTGCTATAATTTATTTATATTGATTTTAGGCTTAGTCGTAAATAGCCCCTTTGGCTATTTCTCTACTCTGCATAGCAGAGGTACTTATATTATATACAGGCGGATTAGAACTTAATTATAGTAAGTAGGGCCTTTGGGGCTATTTCTCTCCTTTAGTCGTAAATAGCCCCTTTGGCTATTTATCTACTCTGCATAGCAGAGGTACTTATATTATATACAGGCGGATTAGAACTTAATTATAGTAAGTAGGGCCTTTGGGGCTATTTATCTCCTTAAATATAAATTCAGATCTTTCTACGTTTAGTAATTAGTAGGTATTATATGCTCTTAAGATAAGAGAGGCAACTAAATTAACGACTGCAGGGAGAGAGTACAACATGGAATAAGGCCCGAAGGTGAGGGATCGCTTTACCGGCCGAGTGAGAACCACGGGCAGCCCCCTTAGGGGGGGGGGTAGGAGCGCAGCTAAGTGTAGACGGGGCGACGTGAGCGACAGCTACGTTTAGGGGAGTATTTAAGAATGATAAGATTCCCAGGTCCCGGCTGCCTTCTGTCAAAGGATGTGGCCTCACACATTAAGAAAGCAATTGGTCAGATCCTCAAATCGATAAATTCTACGTTTATCACATCCGAAGCGGGAAGTTAGCGATTCCTTCTTTCTTTATCGGCCTCGCTATGCATACAATAAAAATGATCAAATTATTGCGAAAGTAATAAGTGTTATTGAACCAGATGGCCTTCGTTAAAGGAAGAGGGATAGTTTACAATTGCTATCAGAAGAGGAAATTGAACCGCTCCGCTCTTTTCTGCTAAAATAGATTTGATAAAGCCGGTCAATATCTCTTTTCTTTCTTGATGCTCTAAGAGACCTGGGCTTTGATCGGAAATGGAAAAACGAATGCCCTTCTTCTTTATCGGTTATTTGCAATGGCTCGCCCTTCGGGTACTTAAAAAGCAGCCATGGCGGCAAAGGGATAAAGGATCCCCCTTTCTCTTCTGCATAGTTATGGAAGGGCAACCCATTCTTTTCGAAGAACGGTGCAGAGCCATAAAACCAATGCAGCCTCGGGAAGCAAACCAACCAGGTAACTCACCTTGACGATCTCATGCTAATCACGGAAGCAAGCTCGCATTCCGCTCAAGGCCTCTTCGATCTACTTGACGACTTCACCAACGCTTCTGGTCTCAAGAAGAAAAGCAAAGCAAATTCCGGAAATCCTACGCAGGCAAATTGGAAGCATACTGGGTCTCGAAGAAGGGACCTGCCGATCCTTGTCCCCCAAGACCTAAAAAGAAAGAGGAAGGAAGGAGTGCACTTAACTTAAGAAGTTCTCGCCTAATATAAATTCAGATCTTTCGTAGTTTTGAATTGTACTTATATTTTTGGGCACGCAATTATACTGGTAATAATCTGCTGCCCCTAATATAGTCAAGTAAATTGACGTGAGAAAGATCTTTCGTAGCCACGTCACTCTCGCCACTTACTATTAATGGGCCTTTGGCCCGTCGAATATTTGATCACTCGGCCCTTACCAGTGAGACTATTGAAACTCCTCAAGTCAAGCGATCCCGTCGTAACGTCGCTTCTCTCGTCCCTCTCTCGAGCCTATCTGACGATACCCTTCCATGAACCACTCTGACTCTTGCAGCTATTTATGTGATAATGACGCGCTCGACCCAGATCTGGAGTGGTTTTGAATAGAACTACTTTTGCAGGCACGTTAACTTATATTATAGTATGGCGGAATTTATATTTATTTTAGGCCATCTATTTATGTTTAGGGAGGGATCGCTTTACCTATATTTAGTATTTAGGGAGATATACGACTCCAGGATAGGCTCGCTTTAAAGTTAATATGGCAGGGAGAGAGTTGGAGTTCATGGAAAGAGTTCATGGGCCTAAAATATAGTAAATTGTATAAATTGCGTAGCAAAGGAGTTAAATTGCGTAGCAGAGAACTTATAATAGTAAGGCGGATTAGTCGTAAATAGCCTTTGGGGCAGAGGAGATAAATAGCCCCTTTGGGGCTATTTACGACTAATCCGATCGACCCAAAAATCTAGTAAATGTAGCAGAGGAGATAAATAGCCCCAAAGGCTATTTACGACTAATCCAATCGACCCAATATATAGTAAGGGCCCTAATATATACAATTGAGGAGGAACTTATATTATAGTAAGGCGGCCCTTACTATATATTTGAACTTATATTATAGTATGGCGGCCCTTACTATATATTTGAACTTATATTATATACAGGCGGAATTTAGATTGATTTTAGGGCCGATTCGGATTAGTCGTAAATAGCCCCAAAGGCTATTTATCTGCTCTGCGTAGCAGAGGAACTTATATTATATACAGGCGGATTAGTCTACTTAGTCGTAAATAGCCCCTTTGGCTATTTATATGCCTCTGCGTAGCAGAGGTACTTATCTTATATTATATACAGTTAGTCTACGCCAAAGGGGCTATTTATCTTCTTGGGGCTATTTATCTCCTTGGGAACTTATATTATAGTAAGGCGGCCCTTACTATATATTTGGCGATCGGCCCTTACTATATATTTGGCGATCGGATTAGTCGTAAATAGCCTTTGGGGCTATTTATCTCCTCTGCTACGCATAGGAGTTAAATTGCTACGCATAGGAGTTAAATTGCATAGCAGAGAACTTATAATAGTAAGGCGGATTAGTCGTAAATAGCCCTTGGGGCTATTTATCTCCTCTGCTACGCATAGGAGTTAAATTGCTACGCAATTGTAGCAATTTAACTATATTAGGGCCGAATTTACTGTAAGTTGGGCTATAATAAATTCCCAATATATGTTAGGTACTACAATATAAGTTCGCTATTCAAAACTACGAAAGATCTACCATCGGCCCTTACTATATATTTGGCTAAATGGAAGGGCCGAGTGAAGATATTCGACTGTTGCTGGGCTCTAAAGGCAGTTGTTCTAGGTTCAAGAGCTTTTCTAGTTGAATCTGTGCCCGTAGCTGCTCCCGAGTCTGTTCCTGTTGCTGCAGTAGTTGAAGCTGTCCAAAGAGTCTTAGGGAGGTTAGACTTCACACTCACCCGGAACAAAGAATACTTATTATAAGAGTAGCTCGACCGGGCCTCCCAAAGAGTGACTCTTTCAGTCGTTCCTACCTCTTTCTTAAGGACAACAACTGCTTATAAAGAAAAGTACGGGTCAGGACAACCAAACACTGCTGCCTAATATCTTTTACGCATTGCCTTCAAGTCGTGAATATGAACTTTGACCCGATGACTCACAGGACGGAATCTACTCTCAAACCGGATCGGACTCTAACCCTCACTCGGATTTCCTGGGGTGCCTACTCAAAGTGCTTTAAGTGTTCGTCCCATGTTAGAGAACCATGAACTTCAACCAAAAACTCTCCTGAAGCAGTACCCCAGGCATCTGCTTATATATGATATTTGTCCCGTACTCAAACACCGGACACCAGATACATTACTTATGAAGCAACAAAAGCTACCGGAACAGAATCAACTCTTATTGCAACCGGAACAGATAATACGAACTAAGCACCCTACTCGGACTCCTTACCCGAACTCATATTTCCTCTAATTGTTGCTACTTTCAAGAGAATCAGTTGGGCTTCAACCGATTACTTACACCCTCTTTCACGGGACTCATAAGGGAGTTCGCAGCTATATGCCAGCAATTGAACTTAAGTATAGTATTAATAGGGCTACTTCTCACTCTTTTTCTTTTCACTGTCCTCTTCCTTTTCCTTGGCCTACTCAAAAAAGCTTTGTTGCTGCGTTGGATCAAGCCGGAGGCGCTGCGTTGTTAGTTGCGGGTCTGGGCTGAGCTTGCGCTGGGTTTAGCGGCGGGTAGGAAGTGAGTGGGTTGGGGGACGGCCCCGGCCCTAAGGATGGCTTGCTGATTCCGGGCGCTCTGTTGTCTCTGTGCATTCTGCTGTGCTTTTTCCGCAAACATTTGATCCGGAGTCATGGTAACCTCTTGAGTTGGCTGCAGGGTCCTATGGGTCTGAATCGGCTTGCCTTCTCCCCCATGTTCACAGTTCCTGAGTCAAGTGATAGACCTCTCTTTTTTCTCTGCATGCGGGCAGCTCGTTCAAAGAGTTGAGGGTAGGAAAGATCCTAGCTCGCTTCCTTGATGGGCCCATGCAGGTTCTCGATAACCATCTTGACTGCATCTGACTTTTGGAAGTTCCATTTTCTTGCTTTAGCTGCTCCTCCATCGGTTCACAAAGGTAGTCATGAATGAGGGCTGCATTTTATCATTAACCAGATCACAGAGATTGGGGGGATGTTCCACCTGGTACAACTACTGGCTGGTGAATCTGTCAATCAAATTGTCAAAACAATGTAGAGCATCAAGGGGGAGAGATGAGTTCCACTTAAGTGCTTCCCCTTCAAATTACTTCTGAAAAAGGTGGATCAATAACCCAGGCTGGGAATCAAGGCTTCGGCAATCCCCCTGTCCTCTGAAGAGAAGGACTGCTAAGGTAGCACGGTCGCGACCGGTTCGGCATCATAGGCATCTCTAGGTAGCTGATCGGTGAGATCAACCACCGGTTCCGACGGCACTTCGGCAGGAAGAGGGGTCGCCATGCCCTAATATAGTAAATTGAGGAGGGAACCTTTTCTTCGCGGAGTGGGACGTTTCAATAGCATGTGAATACCACGTCGCTATCGCAGGTCGTGCCCAAAAATTATAGAAGATTAGTCGTAAATAGCCCCAAAGGCTATTTCTCTCCTCTGCGTAGCAGAGGAACTTATATTATATACAGGCGGATTAGAACTTATATTATGAATGCAGGGCCTTTGGGGCTATTTATCTCCTTTATATTGATTTTATTTATTTTAGGGCGCAATGATCCACACGGGCCACAACTATCTTGCTTGCTCAGAGGCAGAGCGGTTGGCTCTCCCGCTTGAGAAATCTCCTTGGGTCGAGTCAAAGCTATCAATTCTGCTGCCCAACCGATAGCTGGAGTTGCGAAGTCCGTGCCCATCAAGGTTGACCCGTTGGAGACGAAGACCAACCTAACAGCTGTACCGATGGACGACTTCAAGCTCATTTTGGGCCGGGACACGGCAGTGTTGCCATTTGCTGATGTTCTATTAGTGCTGGGGAAGACACCCTGCGTCATTGCTACCTTGAAGGGTGCCTCAGATCATCATCAAAAGAAGAGGCTACCTTTTGCTCTCAAGTGCTAGTATCAAATCAAGGAGCTAACAGAGGCACAGATACTCATTCCATTAAAACGAGCCGCAAAATCCCGAGAGTCCTCCTCCTGAGCCCGGCTAGAAGACAAGGCCTGGATCTCCAAGAGAGAAGAAAAGTCGAAACGCCAGCCAACATAACCATTGGCAGACCGCCCAGGAGGGAGAGGGATTTCTTGCTTGAATTCAAACTGTCTCGCCCCGGGACAGTACCATTCAACACCAGCAGCTATATTCTGTTTTCCCGTAAACAAATCTCGGCTCACCACAAGCTTAGACCAGATATGCTTTGCCTCCTCGCTAACCGGGTGCTCAAAGAGCTTCAAAAACCAATCAGGTCCAGGAAGTTCAAGTTTCCACACCTTGAAAATCAAAGTAGTTCTATTTGATAAAGCAACGAAAAAAAGAAAGCCATGATCGCATTATTCAAACTTATCCGTCTACTTCCTCCTTAGAGGGTGCCTCTGCTATAGTTGTAGTTAGTAGGTGTAAAAGGACTCACTTGACTAGTTCGGGCGGAGACTGACTTAATAGGCCTTACCTTCATAGTATGTTCACCACTACGCTCCTATTTTGCTTAAGTAAATCCTTAGTATAGGGTGTCCAGGGCTGTCATTGCCATTAAGGGTCCTTTAGCGCCACCGTCAGGGAAGTCTCAAAGGCCAAAGGTAGGATAGAGCCACATTTGCATAAACCAAAGAGGACCAGCTGGTTCAGTTTTGAGTAAGCAGTCACCCATCGCTCTATAAGCAGAGCCCAACAATGGAGAGGCCAAGTCAATAGGCTTCCCGGCACAGATAACTTTAGCTATTTTTGACTACTTTATAGAACAGAGATATCTTCTTACTAGAAGTAGGAAACATAAATCTAGCAAGCCATGATCCAGAGGCGTCTCCAGAAGTGATGTTAAAATCTTTAAAGTAAGAAACTGAATGGGCAGGAAGGAAAGGATGGCGATTGGGAACCAAACCTGTAATAGCGAAGACATCAACAAGGGTTGGCGACATTGGTCCATATTTGAAGAGGAACCCTTTGTGCTAGAACAAGTGCCGAGAGCTAGATCTGAAGCCGATCCCTATGATGTCCCCGGTCAGAATGATGATATCCGTCAGGAGATAGAGGCGTTGAAAAAGCAGTTGAAGGAGAACCGACCTGTGGGAAAGTTTGGTGCGGTTAGATATGATGATTTTTGTTTGTTTCCGGAGGACGTTGGGATGTTGGTATTAATGATGATGGTAGAATCTATGTTCAATTTCATTAGGCGGGATTGAACTAATCTTTTTTATTTTATATGTGGTCCTCCTTTCTCTTTAATCCGGTTAGAGGGACGGTGAATTCATAATAGAATATCCTTCTTTTGTTCAGGTCCGGTGTTTTCGTCAGCCGGAGATAGGAATTAATGTTTTTACTGTAATGGAGCGCTTCGTTAGAAGCAGCTAAGCTGAGTCTGGAAATCTATTGCTTTCATCGAAATAAGGAAGGGCATCCCTTAGGATGCGAAGTGGAACCTCTTTGCAGACCTCTTCCCATTCATCTTTCCTTTGGGATGAGACAATTATGCTCTATTGAATAGTAGGGCTTTTCTATCTATATACCAACCCATTTTTCTATAGTAGAGGGGCCTTCCATCTCTTGCTTTTCTACTTAGATTATTCAGTGAGATTTGCTTTGTGTCAAGTTAAGTATACAGCATCGCATAAGGGGTGGTCTCTCCTGAGTTTCCTTAAGCGCAGACTCCAGGGGGCAGGATTTCGATAAAGCATTGTTCGCTCTGCTGAGAGAATGGACCGGGTGCTTCAAAGCGGAAAACGAGTTTATCCTACGACAGTAGGACACGTTCCGTAATCAGTATTCTCTTATATCACGCCTAGCGCTTCGTCCGAACCTTTCACTCCTTTATTAGAACATTCAATTCACTCAATCTATTAACGATTTCCGAGATCAGAACCAAGCTCGATAGTCAGTATTCGGCGATAGACTCTATAGTCAGATCCGTGCCATTCTTATTCTAAAGAAGTCCATATCTATAGGGATATCTTTATATCCCAACCTCGTCTTTCTGTTACAAGACGACGATAGAAAGGATTCAAATTCAAAAGAATGCCGCTGCCTTCACTCAAAGGAAAGCACTTTCAAAGAAGCAAGGGCTGAAGATCGAGGTCCTTGCAGGTCTTGTTTCACCATTGATTGGTCTATCGGCAAAGGTTTCATTTCCTTTGGCTTGAGGTAGAAAAAGATCTTAGCCTGTATATCCCGTACCACCTCTACTATCTAAGTATGCCGGCCTTTTAAAGCTTTAGAAGTGAGATCTCAAGCTGTCTGCATTCACTCCTTTTATGTGGAAAGAATTTCGTGAAGAAGCCGATTCGAATGTTCTCAACTCCGCCCCGGTCCCTACCCCAGGACTGATTGTTATTATTATTTTATATAGTCTTTCTAATCGGGAAAGGAATAAGAACTGAATAACAAAGACCTGAAAGGCGAAGAGCCGGGGCAAAGACCCTCTTTATTGGCGCCTTTGGACTGCTTGTAGGGACCGACCATATGGACCCTAATCTTGTGCCTCTAATAGACCGCCCAACTTGAATTGAAATAGGATATGTAGAAAGTCCCACTCGATTAAGAGAACTTACACTCGACCACCTTAGGCTTTCAACAGGAAGGGCTTACCCTAAGACTGAAATTGGATCTTGATTGGAGTCTTGACTGGAACCTCCTTTAAGGGATGAAAGCAGTCCACAAGGAAGCCTTTCTTATTTCTTTTTTATTACCCTCTCTTAGTATAAAAAACACGAGTTTAATACCCTAGATAGATGGTCTTTATAGTTTCTCTTTCGTTGTTAAGAGCTCTTTTCTTAAGAGTTAGAAAGTCTCCTATTCCTTAATACTATATTCCAACCAGGATTAGCTTATGAACCCGAGATTCCGACTTCTAGGACAGGTGCATCTAGACGACCAGCCATTTGCTTTGAGTGAGGTCCTCTCCTCTTAGCCAATTCACTCATAAAGACAGGGGATTT
Source organism: Curcuma longa (assembly GCF_044706935.1). Lineage (NCBI taxonomy): Eukaryota > Viridiplantae > Streptophyta > Magnoliopsida > Zingiberales > Zingiberaceae > Curcuma > Curcuma longa. The sequence continues at coordinate 16,690 of NW_027433183.1, forward strand.
CGTGCCTGGTCTAATAATAATATCGAAGTTTCAGATCTCAGTTTAGGCGAGTAAGCATTTATAGCTGACTTATTGAGCAGCTCACCTTCTCCGGATAGGGCTCAAATCCGAGTTCCCATCCTTACCGGCTGAAAGAGCATTGCTCTTCAAATTGAGACCTAAGCAATACCAATGAAAAAGATTATTTCAAAGGTGGTGATCCCCCGCTCCTTGATGGCTTGATGTCATAGCTCAGAGGGTAGGACCTTTATTGGGCTAAGTCCCCCCTCCCAGCTGGATTCTTCCTTTGGAGATGGCGCCTTTGGAAAGAGATTCCATGGATGATCCCCAAAAAGGCGGAGACCGAAGTCTAATATCTGAGCTAGGTCGATCCAACCTTCCCCATCGATAGTGGCAAATCCCTCGATCGAGTACTTTTAAGATCTCTATCTCTGGATGAGCTTCTTTTCCTTTCTCCGCTTCGAATAGGCGCGTAAGCATTGACTGACTAATCCTTTGAGTGCGCCCCATTCCTTGGAACTTTAGCTTTCAAACCTCCTGCTCTAGCCAATGGAAAAAAGGTTATGCCAACTTGGATAAAACTTCCTTTTGAACTGAACTTTTGGTCTTCCCGATTCCTTTTGATTTGATTTCATGGAGAAGAGCTATGCCTTTAAAAAAGGAGTTTATCTGGCTCTTCGACTACGAGTGAGAGTCCGAGGGGTCAAGTAAGCTAGAGTCAGGACTGAGGCGAGATGCTCGACCGGAGCCCCTAATATATAGTTATATAGTCAATTGCGGAACAAAGACTTCTCACTTGCCGACCAGAGGGATAGGAAAGAGCTAGAGAAAGGACTTTACTTTTTTTATAGGCCAAAGACTTCTCACTTCGCCGAAATTACAGGTTTGGGGCACTTTCTACATAAGAGTAGGGCTAGAATGGCACATCATGTGCGATGTGGGAGTCCTTCTTCCATCTTGTCATCGGGAGGGCTAGCACCTTCAGTTATCAAGTCGGGGTCTAACTCGACTTAGTTCAAGGAGTGGTGAGGGGCGAGTGATAACGACGCAGGACTGGATCCAACCAAAGACCCTTCAACAGCTCAAATATATAGTAAGGGCCGCACGTTAATCCCTTTTATAAGCCTTAATAGCAACAACAAAGAAAAGCAGCAACCGGAATGATCGGAGTGGAACCACCAGAAAGAAGATACTCGGGAGCGTAGCCTGGGGTCAGACCAGCGGCAAAAGAGGCTCCGCACCGGGGTTCAGTTCACCGATACGAGTTTGAAGACATCCGGATATGAGACTCAAGCTCTTCGCATTCATCCTTACCCATACGAGTCTATTCCTCTTTCAAGAGTTAAGGAGTTAAGAAAGTAGAGCTACTTAGCAACTTCAAACGTTCCGAAGCGGGAGAGGAAGGGAAAGGATATGAAACGAAAGAGACGTGCTACTGGCTCCGCTCCTTAATCAAGATCTGGTCTAAGTGATCATATGCCTAGAACGCTAAGGAAGAAGACTATGGACTCTCAAGTTTCTGCTTCTAAAGGTGTCGTGCGCGAAGAGTTTCTGATTCCTTAATCCTTTCCTGGTGCACATCCTTAGTTATCAGATTTTGATACGTAATTAGATAGCGAAACCATCTTCGTATGCGGCAGATCAATAGGAAAGCGTCTTTAATCATTATTATTATAGTTGAATCACGGTGAAAAGTGTGTCCTTTTTCACCACTCTTCTTCTTCTTTGACCATTTCTTTCTCTGTCTACCTGTCTTGTCTGCGCCTATCACTCTTTTCATTCACTCTTTCCCATGTCGTGGAAGTGCAGCACTCTTCTTTCCGAACTTATGATGAATCTTCCTTTTCTTACTATACGATATCATTATCTCAAGAATATATATAATAGAAGAGAGTACCTGAAGGAGCAAAGGACTCTCAGAGAAGGATCAGGTTTGATAGGCCCCACTATATATTTGGCGGGAATCAGGTATAACCTCTCTATTAGATTTCGTGAAGGAGGCGCAAAGAGAAATCAGTCGGTTTGGAAAGGTTCAAATGTTGATGGAGCCAGCAGCGGAAAGGAGGGATCGGTCAGGGGGATGAAAGACTCATGGTTCAGGGAAGGGAAGCCAGGGCTGAGCTCTGGGTTTGGGTTTGCACTGACATGGGCGTAGGGATATCGCGACATCCGGATTTTCACTTTCACTCAAGTCTTAATCAAGCTTCTAGATGTAATTAGTCCCTATGCAAACCTTCTTTCTTACATTAAGGTACGAAACGTAGAAAGATCTACCTTCAGCAGATTATTACCAGTATAGTTGCGTGCCTGCAAAAGTAGTAGTTCCTAAAATATAGTAAATTGTATATATTAGGGCCCTGTATATATATTGGGGAACTTATATTATATACAGGCGGATTAGTCTACAATAGCCTTTGGGGCTATTTATCTCCCCAATATATAGTAAGGGTAATTTACTAGATTTTTGGGGAGATATCTCCTTTATATTTATTTTAGGCTTAGTCGTAAATAGCCCCTTTGGCTATTTATATGCCTCTGCGTAGCAGAGGTACTTATCTTATATTATATACAGTTAGTCTACGCCAAAGGGGCTATTTATCTCCTTTAGTCGTAAATAGCCCCAAAGGCTATTTCTCTCCCCAAACTAGTAAATTGTAGCAGAGGTACTTATATTATATACAGGCGGATTAGAACTTATATTATGAATGCAGGGCCTTTGGGGCTATTTATCTCCTCTGCATAATTTACTAGATTTTTGGGGAGTGAAATTGCTACGCATAGGAGTGAAATTGCGTAGCAGAGAACTTAATAGTAAAGGCGGATTAGTCGTAAATAGCCCCAAAGGGGCTATTTATCTCCTCTGCTACGCAATTGTAGACTATCCGCCATACTATAATATAAATTCCCAATATATGGTAGGGCCGCCATACATATAAGTTCTATCCGACCGCCAAATATATGGTGGGGCCGACCGCAATTTAACTATATTAGGGCCGCCATACTATAATATAAATTCCCAAAGGAGATAAATAGCCCCAAAGGCGTAGACTAATCCGCCTGTATATAATATAAGTACCTCTGCTACGCAGAGCAGATAAATAGCCTTTGGGGCTATTTACGACTAATCTGCTATAAATAAATTCCCAATATATAGTAAGGGCCTCAGGCCATTCACTCTACCGTTATCACTTGGCCCTCCTCTTTCCCAAAGCCCTTTGCAATGACTAGTTGGCCCCAGTCTATAGTCCTAGTCGGAGTGGGAATTTATTTATAGTACGGCCGGTTCTCTCCTATTGGTTCATCTTCCATTGGGCCAAGAGCGTATAAGACGCCCAGCCATTGAGGGCGGGAAAGCAGGAACTTATGACTACTGATTCATTCAATGAATGGTTGCTGAATGAGACTAGAAAAGCCGTCGTATACTTCAATTCACTCATTCATCTTTGCTCAACTATAGTATAGTTGCACCTAACCTACCGCTGTGAAGCTTACTAGAAAGAAGGACTCTATCTCTGTCTATCAAGCTACTGATCGAATAGACCTAATCAGATCGTAGTCAAGCACGATTCAGAGAGGCCACTAGTCCCACCCAATCGGGCTAGTCCCAATCGGTCAATCGGCTATAGCCTCCGTCCCTTTACTAGGCCTCCCCGAGCTTGTTGTACTCGTCACCAGCTCTTGGATTGGTCTTCTGGCCTAGCCCCGGTCGTATAGGCATTTGCTCGGGATTCTTTTCCTGTGTTCGAATTGTGGAGCATTCCAAGTCCTCGACTGAAGAGGCTCCTCCCTATGCCTCACTCCATCGTTATCCGTTCACTGCACATCCCGTACGACTTTGCCAGGACACCTCGGCTGAGTTCGCCCGGTCTAGTCTAGCATCATCCATGGATGGGCTAACTACGATGTGATCTTAACTACACGAAGGTCTACTTCTGCCGCTAATAGCTCTGCTCCACTCACTTGTCCGGTCTCAATTTCCAACGGGAGCGACTACTGAGCGACTGCGACTCCGAGAAAGTGGTTCCAGATCCTGCCTGCCCTTTCTTTACTAGGCGGATCTGGCGGAGGCTCCAAAGCATCTAAAGCATCCCAGGCAGTCAGAACATGAGGGCCGGGGAGTGTCTTAATCAGGAGCTCGCCGAAGATCATTAAGAAAAAAAGGAACGAGGAAGTGGTCCGGACTCGTTCCAATAAGTCAATATGAGATGAGCCGTTTAGGACAAGTTTCTCTTACCTAATCATGCATGATTGGTAGGGACTGATAGGACTATTCGATCCTGACCAACTATATTGTAGTAGAAGTCGACATTCACTCTTCTCCGGCTGCTTCACTTCAGTTGGAGCGTTAGGCCCGAGCTCTACGACTATGATCCAGTAAGCGAAGTCGTAGAAAGAAGTGCTACGCGCTATCGTAAGTCGGGAATGAATGGAAGAGAACATGATGAATGCTTACTCTGCCATCGAGACCTATTTCTACGCCGGACGAGTCTGCCAGCGAGTGAAAAGTCCTTCCTCCCTCATTGCGTTAGCTCCTTTTTCTGTTCTTTTGTCCCTCTTTTTTGGCTTGATATGATCTCTCTCTTGAAGGTTCCTAGCGCCTAGCCTACTTTGTTTAGTATTCATTCTGTCATCCGCATATGGCGGTGTGTTCTCACCACACCTGTACGGCACTGCAATGCAATTCACGTAGAGAAAGGAGTCTTGTCCATTTACTATAGAGAGTGAGGTGAAGAACTGGGACCCCGCACACTTGATTAGAGGCCCGAGCCTGCGTACCAACTCTTCTTGTGCCTGGCCCTTACACTATGATTCTTCACCGCTCTAGGCTAGTGAGTAAGTTCTGTGCTCATTCCATTTTGTTTTCTGAGTTTCATGCGCCCAGGCCCTCGGTGCCAATTCACTCTTTAAATAAGGATCTCGAACCCGAACCGAGTGCGTACATCGGACCTTCTCCTACTTGAACTACTTTCCTTTATAGATAGTAGAAGTAGAGCTCACTCTGCCTGGCCTATAGCGATGAGACCATGAATAGGCATCCGAAAGAGTAACCTTCCAGTATCGGTAGGGAAAGAGGAAGAGAGAAAGAAAGGAAACGAGTTTAGTTATCTGCTTGAAGGAAGGTGCGTGCGTACATTCAATTATAAGACGAGTACCCGATCCCGAGGGGGGGAAGGAGCCATACTATAGAGAGAGACAGCCACTGGCATTCATAGGAGACTTGGGAAGCGAGAGGATAGGTGATCCCGAGGACCGAACCTAGTGAGAGAACATATCCAAGGGACGATTCACCACTAAAGCGACTGAAGCCCGTCCGAGATAAAGGATCCTTTGAGTTCAAGGCGCGGCACCCTCCTCAGAGAAGGACTACTTTTGAGGTGCGGGAAAAAGATTCTAATCCAACTGCTAAGTCAGTATAGATGCAGCAGGCACTCCTTTCTTTAAGTTAATTGAAGCAGTGAGACTCAGAGTTGTGTTGTCACCGCTTCCCTGACCTTGGTAGAGCTAAACAAGGGTGCATTCACTTAAAAGTGGAGGCATGCAGGAGCGCTCTCTCCGTCTCTTTTCAATTCTCTATAGAGGGAACCCGGCCTTATCCTTTACCATAAAATTATTCAAATGAAGCGGAGCAACTTGATTTTGGCCCGCGGAGCGGAGACTAGGGATTGCAGGCTATTCGTAGAGGAGCGGATTTGGACCGAGCGTTTAGTTCATCTTTTCAATGTGGGGAGGCGCATTTCTGACTTCTTTTCTTGGTCAGAGGGAGCACAAAGGGTAGTCAAAAAAGCAGGATCTAAGAGCACGAGAGCCATACAGAAGGGAATGCAGCTAACAGTCATGGGCTCGGCAGTACGTGAGGGACCCGCTACTAGTCCGTACGGGAGAAGAGTGAGAGGAAAGCCGACGTGGGCGAGAAAGAGGCAGGACAGACTTTTATCCGACCTCCGTTCAATCTCGACAGCTCTTCATTCTCCTAAAGTGGGCGTGAGGTCTATCGGAGGGTGGGAAAGACATTCAGGTTGGAGGGACTAGAGGCGTGGGCTTCTATTTCTATACAAGTTGTCATCTCGACTATTGACACTACAGTAGCTATGGCGCTTGTCACACTCCTATATAAAATAGTAGATTCATAAATGCCGACTTAACTAGATCGAAAAAGTCGTCCAATCCAATTATCCAATTGTTCAAGAGCTCTGTCCGTAGGGTTGAATTTCATTCATACTTTTCAGAGCGGAGGTTGAGGGACGAAGGGATATAATCCTTTTTACTCATGTGAGGAGGCCCAAACCTTAGTCCTTGCATCTAGAAGGGGAGAAGTCCAGAACACAAAGAAAGTGTACACAGAGGGCTCAGTCTCATGCCTTACAGTCTGAGAGAGAAGACATAAAGAGAGAAGGCAAGCAGCACAAGCCGAACCGTGAAAGTCAGGGCACCATCTATTGAGTTCGATTATTTGATCGAAAGTTAGGAGCTTTAGAGACAGCACAGGCTCAATAATCAGCGTGGACAGAAAAGGAAAACAAGAGAGGCCCTGTATATATATTTGGCGACAGCGACGCAGAAGAGTGTAATGAATTAGGCCCGCGACAGCGACAGCGACGTAGAGCGGACAGAAAAGAGAAAGTTTATGTTGCCTTCGGAAGATGAGGAGGCGGTGGAAATACTCTACAGCTGCAGAACCTTAGTCTGTGCTATTATGAGTTGGGAATATACGCGTGGCTAGAACTTCTTTTTTTTTCTGTTCGAGAGTGGTTTCAGTGGTCGGGCCCAACGAATAGAGTCCTTTGGGGGCTGGATCTCTGAGTTCAAGTTTTAGGAAGGCAATTCGTCGATAGCAAAGTGAGTGATCGAGCGCCCAACCCCTACTCTTTTTTCTCTATAGCATTGTGTGTGATTCTGTTCTTCCCCTTCCCAATCTTACTCTACTATGCTGCGAGCGAAAGTTAACTATAAAGGATAAAGAGTTCATGCATGCTAAAGCAACTGGGTTTTTCTTGTTCATGCAGACATATGGAATATAGTGAATCAAGGAACGAGGGCAGCGACGTGTCTAAGTTCGATTCAAGAGCAGAAAAGGACGAGGTCGGGATGACAGATAAGGAGTGCTCTACTTATTAGAATTATAAGGGGACAAGCGAAGGGAGTGGAAGGGCGAAGTCGAATCTCTCAGCAAAGCAATCTCTCGCTTTCAGTTCAATTTTGTCCAATGCTCGTCGGCCTTATTGATTTATACTCCTCCGCAGAGGGAAGGCGTACTAAGAGGAGCGAAGAAAGAGGAGCGGCTTGTGAATGGTGATGCTTGATCGTTGCCATCGTTAACGGGCCTTAGAAGGAAGGTGAGCAAGTGCGGCGTAGATACATGGTTGAGTGAAAGTGTGGAATCTGTCCGAGAAGAATGATGATAGGAGTCGCCGGCCTCGTATGCAATTCAGTCTAGGAGCGAGAGGGAAGAAATGAAGTCAACGGGAGCGAGCGAACTTTAGAATCTAAAGTACCGAACGATTCCCTCTTATGAACGAGTCTGATTCTGCTTCCGCATCCGGTAGCGAGAAAGAAGGTATGAGGAAACGACGCAATGGTCATTATATAGAAAGATAGATATGCGCTGGATAAGGCGGCTGGAACGAGAAGCGAAGTCGAAGCTTCCCGCAGGTGCGTAGCCGAGTGGAATGAACGAGCCAACCTTAGATGTTGAAAAGAGAGGCACTAATAGAAGAGAAGAGAGACTGTAGAGATATTTCCATAGTATGCGCTTACGATCAGTTATTAGCTTAACTCTGTTCGCTCGTCCCTCTCTCAACTACGATGAAAGTAACTCGCACCTTTCTTTCTATAAGAGAGAATGACTTCGGCATCACCGCTACAACTGAGGAATCATTCCCATCACCTGAACGCGAACGTCTCAAGGGTCTTCTGTTATGCCCAGGGCCGCCTTGCCCATTGTGTGTAGCCATTCCCGCCTATTGCTTGGGCCCATTATGGTTAGTGTTTTGCTTCTGCCCCGTCTTGTCCACATTCCTCTTGCTAGGAAAGTTTCCACATTAAGGAAAGTCTCGTTTAATGTAGAAACTTGCCTATTGCTTATTGATGGTGGGTGTCCTGCCCATTAACCACTGCGTCCCACGTCTGTACGACAGAGCAGGTGGGGAGCCTACCTAGTGCAGCAGAGAACCATGGAAGACCCGCATACCATTAGGAAGAGGCCACATATGCCATTAGAAAGAGGCCGCAATGGGGAAAGGGAAGGAAGGTCTTCCCGCCTATACCACCTTTGCTTGTATTCTATGTGGCCGGACCGGCCTATCCACTTAGGAGTGGGGGAGGACCTGAGAGAATAGAAGCGAAGTCGAAGCCAGAGCTCCGGCCAGAAGATAGCAGATAGAATAATGATGAAGCATCCGCTCCCGAGTACTTGATTCTTTCTTTACTGAAGGGGTCTATCGGTTGGCTCGCTCTTGGGCCATCATCATAAGTTCTACCATCAATTGGTCTCTTACATAAGTTCTACTGATCTCTCTCTTACATAAGAAGGAGGTCTTAAGTCCCATCCCACATCAAGGCAGCTTCTTGGCCACTCCTGGCCCGCTCACAACTTCATGCTTACCGCTGTCAAACGCCTACGATTCTATCTGCTTCACTATAGTTAAATGAATGAATGCAGTCAAACGCCTACTTGACTGCTTCACTATAGGCGAAGTCGGGGATAATTGCCTAGAACGGTAGAGCACCAAGGGGAGCCCGAACTCTGACCTGCCTTCAGTGGGACCTGTCAGGATCTCAAGGTCTCTGACTCGCCAGTAGAGCTCTCCGATTCTATGCCTCAGCTCTGTAGAGAGGAAGAGTGGAATGGTCTCAGGAGAGGTATACCGAAGTCATAGCGAGGAGCGATAAAGTGCGCCGGAGCTCGTAGTCGCATAGCTCGTTCGAGAAAGATGAGACTAAGAAGCGAAGTCGAGCACTTTCTTTAGGCCCATGAGCGAGCCAGCGCGTTGAATGAAGAAGCGGAGCGGATGCGGGAAAGAATCAATGATTCTCCAGCCTCTACATGAAAGACGACTACTGCTATGCGATCAAAGTACTCGACCCGCTGCCCAGAGCCTAGAGGAGTGAAGCGGAGCCAGCAGAAGGACTGAACTATCTATGCTAGGATCTTTGAGCGAATTGGATTTATTGGGGTCCCGGGAAAAGACTTTGAAGCGGAGATCGAACTCTCGAGAGCTTACGCCTATCTAAGAAGCCTACGTACCTATCCACTTACGATAATTGAACCCGCGCATGCCACATTAGCCATAGTGGATTCAGCACACACGCGTCACGGGTCTAATCTAAATGAAGAACCAAACTGATTCTAGTAGAATGATAGTAGGCCGTTCATTGGTGGGGAGCAGAAAAAAAAACGGTAGATCATTGTTCTTGCCGTCCTCCGTGGTGGGCAGATGATGGGTAGGCCTTCATTCCCTCCTTCATTGGTATGCCGGTCATTGTTATTCTTGAATTCTCTCCTGCAGTGCTAGATGGGCGGATGAGTGGAGCTCCGCCAACTGCTATTACTTTTGATTGGCCCACTTCGTGGAGTGAGCCGGCATTTTCCTTCACGTAGAGTCATGTTTGTTCTTGGAGGTGCACTCCGATTCATTTCAGTCCTGAACAAATAAGATAGTTTGGCTGGTCCTTCACTACGAGTCAGATATCTCTGGCTACTTGCCTCTGTTACGAGTCATTTCGGTCCAGTCCGTACAGTAAGTAATCTCGGTTATCTCGGTCTTGTTCCCCACTTGAGTACGTGGAATGAAGGAAGCATAGGTGCTCCGCGAGGAAGGCCGGTAGAGCATTTAACTAGAACGGCAGGTTTGCGAAAGACTTGAAGTTCACATGCTTGGGAAGACCACAGATCAGATGCGAAGTCGAAAGATTATGCGCCGATATGCCGAATTGAATGCCTTTTGATCGAGGAGCGAGCGGATAGCGACGCAGGGTGGCCCGCGTCTTTTCCCGTCCTCTCCTCCTCTTGCTTAGCTTCATGCCTCCCAAGTAGTAGTTGTCCCACGAATAACTCCCAACCAAGTAGTAGTCCTCCCACCTACCTCCTTTCTTTGAAGCAAAGCCACTTCCACTTTCATGCTTCCCAAAGATGATATTTAATAAGATAAGAAAGAAGCTTATATCGGACGAAATAGCAAGGGTGAGGATGAGACTGAACGAGGGCGGATGGATCGAATGAATCAAGGCAGTTCCACGTGGATCGAATGAATCTTCATCAAATTAGCCTAGACGAGCGGGAAAGAATCTGAATAAAATATTAGAGCCCGGACAAATATAAATAAATTAACGAAAAGAACCGGTGCTGAACAAAGACCTACGATTCATTTCCTCCAGTCCCTACCAATCATGATTAGGTCAGGTAAGATGAGGCCAGATTTGGTCTCGTCAGTCTCTCGTCCCGGACAATCAATCGACGGTCAAAGATCGGGATTTGGTCCACTAGTCACTTTATCAGCGAGTATGATCTTGCTCTGCTTAGATATGATAGTCGATCTTTCCCGTAGAAGGCTTCCTTTGAGTTAAAGATCAAGATCACGAAGCAACAAATGAAGCGAAGCGGAATGCGGTAGGATATGTAAGAGAAGATCAAGTTCTACGAAAGAAACGAATCCGGACCGCCCATCCGCTGAGCTCTTGAGTGGAATAGGAATGAAAGTGGAGCCCGCTGGTTCTCTTCCCGGTAGTACCCGGTAGTATAGGTGCGGAGCGAGACCTGAACGACAGTAGCATTCAAAGAAAGTAGCGTAATAGCATCAGCATCACTAGGAAGCGTAGTCAGGAGTATAGGCAGCCAGCTGTTCGAACACCTCTGCATCACAAAATTACGGTATTGCGGCCCTTAATATAGTTAAATTGTGGATGACCGGGCCTTTTCTCCAATTTAACTATATTAAGGGCCGATCACAACACAAGTAGAATGATTCCGAATCCTCTCCGCCGAGACTCTGATCATGATCGGGCCCATTCTCTCTCCCGGCTTCGTGGCTACTCACGCTTCGATTCCCGTCTTTCTTATGAGCTTCGAGTCGTTGCTCTCCTCATCACAGCGGTGCTCGTTCATTCCCTGCCTATCCAACTGCCGCGAGAGACTACTATAGTTGAGCTAAGAGTTCATATAGATAGAGATCTTTCCCGGAATCTCAGTCGAGTTGAAGAAGCGAAGTATGCTAGCCGCTCCTAGCATCAGGGAAAGCAGAGACAGAAAAAAAGGAAGTATGGGCGTCCTGTCGAAGAGGCGGGCTAGGTCAGTTTGAAGTTTCGTGAGAAGCAGTAAGACACCCGGGGAACTACTGGGAAATCCTAGACCAGGATCACTAATAGAGCCTGCTGACTCCAGAGTTTAGTAGGGGTCTCGCATCCACTTAATTAAGTAGATCCAGACAGCAAATAGCTGGTCGGTACAGGTAAAGAGGGAGTCCACTCCGTGGTAGGCAACTTTCAGAGCTCATAGGGCACCCGGGTCTTGGAAGTTGAGCTCACTGCTGCATTCGAATCGGGTTTGGCTTCCCCCAAAATCACATCAGTCGAGCGAGAGTATGATAGTTTCTTCCTTGGTGGCTTTGAACATTACTTTGAATTGAGCCTTGTCTTGGGGCCTCAACCACCTCTGTCTTTCTCCACCTATGAATTAGGAGATGAACTTGAATAGGCTATGGCTGGCTTGAGAGAGGTTCTCCTTCTCTTTCGTGTATTCAACTAGCTGGGTTGCTTTATGAGTACGCAGGCTCTAGTTCCCGAAGTTGGGCTCTTATTCGCCGGAGGACTTCTTTATTTCGGTGCGATTGAAAGGTCAAAGCATCCGAAGCACTTCTTTGGACATAATACTCTTTCGACATCCACTTCCACTGTCTGAGCTCAGTGATGGGTTCCAAATATGCCTTCTTTCCCTCTCTCCCGGCTTCTGTTTATTCTTGCACCTATCTAATTATATTATATTATATTATATTATATTATAGAATCCAACCACATCTTCTCATTGAGGAGTTAGCAAGCAAGAGGGGTCCTCGCCGGAGGAGTGATTCAAGGATCTTAATTAAGGCCCGCGACGTAAAAGAAGGGCTCAAGTGATTGGATTGGGGTGGTTCAGACGTCTCAAGGGTAGCAGGGAGACAAGGACTCCTCTGCCAGCTAGCTAGGGCTAACTCCTCTAACCATCTCTTTCTCTGGGTCCGGAGCCAGTGAACTCTCACTCTGATCACTCCCCCTTCACTGTCTTTGATAGTCATTGGGCTCAAGCAACTACTGAGATTAGATATGTAATTTGTTTGTGCGGAAGGCCTATATAAGAAGGTCAGGATGAGGCCTCCCTACCCTATCACAGACGGAGCTAGACCAGAACTGATCTCACTAAGCTACTGGAATTCAAGGTCTGAGTCGTCCATGAATGTATTCGACTGAGAACTGGGAGCCTCCACGAGTTCTATCTGTCTTAATCTGAGGTTCGTGTTCAGTCTCCCATCCAGAGTCTTAGGAATGCCAGGCATCAACATCACTTACAAGGGACACTCGGTCGCACCTGGGCGAATTCAAGCAAGAACTCTCAGACTCTTGGCGCCAGCTGCAATCTAATTCTTATGGAAAGATACGTGCAGCTAACTAATGGAAAGCCTCCTTAGCTCTGTCCGATAATTCTTTATTGATCAGTATGCCGGGACGGGCCTTATTGAGTTTAGTAGCACCATTTCTTTCTTTAAAAATATATTGAGTAGCACCAGTGAGTTCGCCGTCTCATTCGTTCTAGGCAACAAAAAAAAGAACTGTCTCAAGATCGTCCTTCTTTCTCCACCCGCAGCTGAGGTCACGTCACTCTTTTTAAGCTCCGGTTCAAGTTCAATAATAGAATAGATAGTGATAGAAAGGTTAAAATTAGAAGAGAGGAGTAGGAGAAGAGAGAGAGAAGTCAGAAGTTCTCGCACACCTCTTCTATTCTGACTCTATTTTCCTCGCCTGACACTCTATCCATCTGGTCTTTGGCTTTAATGGTGTGCTCTCCCGGACCAACCCCACATTCACCATTGCCTGGATCCGCGCTTTCCCGAGTTCACTCTCTACCTTTCCTGTTCAGGACTCCGCGTCCGCTCCGCATCTTCGCTCGTAGTCGCTTCCTTCTCTACCGTACTTTCATGAGCTAGTTCTCGACTTGGGTTAAAGCACCCGATAGAGCAAGGGTGAGTGCCGTAGAGATGAGATTGAAGAAGTCGAGCAAGAACCAGCTTATGAGAGTTAGCCGACCCATGGGCACTGATTCTTTATCTGTCCAGAGCAGCAGCGGAATCGGTTCACTGCTGGCGGCACCATCCTCCCATTATTTAAATTCAGAGCCGTCAACTGAGCTTCTTGATTCCCCGGCATTCAATCTGCCCAGACTCCTAACCGTGAGTTGAGGCCTTTCCCGTGGTATTGCACCTGGATTTCTACCCCTATCGGATCCCTTTCTAAAATAAGGTAAGAGGACCCTCCCGGATTCGAGCATCAAGTACTTCTGGATCCCGCCCCTCTTATGGACCAGTTGAACAAGAAAGAGCCAACCCTTTAAGTGAATGGAACATGAACGACCCTAACCTGGCAGCGCAAGTTCCCGACCGCTAAAGAAGGGGCACACACTACCTCTTACCAACCACTCTTAGATTAGGATCTGCAGAGCCTACTCTTTTTGACTCTTAATTATACTTGCTTGGAGCATACGATCGAGCAACTGCAACTGCTGGACGAGGGATTGACACAGAGGGGACCAAATAGACCGAAGACAGAGACCAACTAAATAAGAGAGGGCCGACCCCAGCTCTTGACTTGGATTGCCAGTAGGGAGTGGCACTGTAGAGTTTCAATAAGAGGCACCTCCCTCTTCCCTTGGTCCAGCCACAGCTCACACTCATTCATTGTATAACAAGATTCTCGCACATATTTACAAGGAGAGGGCCCTAAAATAAATATAAATTCAGATCTTTCCCAATATATATACAGGGTTCTACCCTCGGCCCTTATCAGTCGAGCTATCCCCGTCGTTGTCACTCGGACCTAAATTCAAAAGAAGAGCGATCCGAATTTATATTTATTTTAGGGCGCAAAAAGATGCCCAAATATATAGTAAGGGCCGCAGCAGATTACAGCGTGCCTGCAAAAGGAGATAAATAGCCCCAAGAAGATAAATAGCCCCTTTGGCGTAGACTAACTGTATATAATATAAGATAAGTACCTCTGCTACGCCTCTTTGAGTCGAAAATAGACCCAAAGGCTATGCAGAGCAGATAAATAGCCTTTGGGGCTATTTACGACTAATCCGAAACTATTCAAAACGTATACGGATCTGTAGCTCTTATTATTAGACTCTCTCCCAGCAGCGGTCTCGGCTCTCTAGCGTATCCGCTCGCTTACGAGCTATGTCAGACTCTCCTTATTATGCGTTTATCCCTTTCTATACTCGTGCCTCAGACTCTTTCGAGCGTCAATTAGAATGAGCTCCGAAGCTAATGTTAGTCTATATAACATAGAGGCATTAACTCCACTATAGTAGTCATAAGAGCTATTCTGGAACTTAAGGAGTCAAGATCTAATGCCATATGCTTAACACATGCAACTCGAATAATTTTTTTGTCGAACGAGAGAAGAATCATGAGATAATGTTCATTAGGAGCGAATAAAATGTATAGCGAGCCATACTGTAATTTAAGGAGAGGGTTATAATCGCTCGACGGAAAATCCTAGGATCTAAAAGAGCTCGACAAGGGGAGGGGAGAGCGAGAGCGACGTGTGATAAAGACAGATAATAAGAAGGAAGATCAAAAGGTAGAATTGCCATTCACGTCAGACTCTCATAGGGTAGAGCGTCTTAAAGACAATAAGTGCCTACTTCGAAGAAATGCTCAATATATGGTAAAGAAAATGGCACTAATTTCTTGCTTCTCTTTCAACTGGACCCATTTCAAAGTAGTCTGTGGATCAGGGGTCATTCCATTTGGGTGTTCTGGCTCTCAATGAGGTTTAAAGTTAATATGGCTCTGAATCCTTAATGTTTACTAATGAAAGATCAATGTAGATGTCAATCTCAATCTATAGCTAGGATAGATGCACTTCTCCTCCGCTCTTTTAATTTGAAACCCTTAGTGCGGTTCAATAGGCCCAGGCACCGTCTCAGCCACTAGTAGCCAGTCCCTCTCGCGTGAGAGGTAGAGTTTCATTGCATCTCTTAAAAAGTGCTTCCTTTCTTTGGTATAAAGAAGTTTAGTAATTGAATTAGAGTCTGCCTCAAGCTTATTATAATTTCATCATTCACTCTGTTGGATTCATTCAATTCCTTTTCTTGAACTGCGTAGAGCAAGATCAATATCAATAAGTTGAATTGTCTTTCCTAGGATTTCATATGAGTCTTATATAGGAGTCATCTGAGGAGCTCAAATCTAAATCTTTATAAGGGCTCGTTCGTCAACTTATATCAGGCGGGTTCTTCCTCCTAAGAGTGCTTAAACGGACAAAGGGAGAGAAGGCACTCTGTATTAAAGAGTGAAGACTGTAAAGGAGAGCTCAGCAACTAAAATCACTCCCCCTCTTGCATATACCCCTGACTTGAGAGCTAGTATACTGAGGACTATCTTCCTTTAGGTCTCGCGCTAAAAAAACAATTGATCTGAGCTCCATCTTTGAAGTGTCTTCATTCATTGTTCCAAATTCCCCCAGTGCTTCATGGCTTTATTCACTACTACTGATCTGCAGCAAGAGGTGTGTACCATTGACATAATTACTTACTAGGTTTTTGGGAATTTCTTTATAGTAAGGGTCTTATTCGATTATAGACCCTCGAATTTATTATAGTATGGCGAGCTCTTTAAGATCCTCAGCAAGAGGAATGATAAAGTGCTTTCGATCTACACTTCTACGTCGAACCTGCTTCTGCTTCTCTCGTCCCTTCCATTAAAGATATACTGAATTAGATTAGATTACGATTCTAAACTCCTCCCTAGTTTTCCTTCTCCTAAGCTTTTCTTTTATAGTGCTCACTCGTACCGCTCCGTGGGTAAGAAGAGCTCTTCTCTAACTTCTAGAGTTCAATTCTAGATCTCACTAGAAGCAAGATGGATGCATATCTAACTGATGAATTCGCAACTCGCATAATTCAAATGAGAACTCTTTAGCTGAATTCGAACGAGAGAATGATAATGATTTTTTTAACGATAGAATGGGAAGAGAATTTAGAATGTAATTTGTGCCGAACAAAGAATCTAAAGTATGATGAAGCGCTATAAAGGGAGAGAGTATGAAAGAGATCGTCAGTTACCTAAATTTCATTTTCTAAGATCAATTTATTTATAATTTAGAGTAGTGAGCTGGACCCGTCTTTGTTATCAATAACTTTATTTACGCAAAAGCTCAATATACATCTAGAGCTTGGATCAATGTAAATGCACTTAATCAGTCTGTCACAAAGCCTTTCATAGGGGTACTAAATTAATAACTTCTTTGTATAAAACTTAATATAAGATCTGATAAAACCGAATCTACGTTTGCGACGGGTGCATTAGAACTAGACTGAGGGGAGCGATGGGTTCCTACGCAAGCGAGGCAGGAGAGCGAGGGCACAAAAGGCAGAGTTAGAGCAACCATGATGTGATGCAGAATCAAAGTGCATTTGATATGAATAAGAGACTATTCACTTTGGATCTTTTATATATTAGAATCTAGTATAGTGATAACGAATGAAAGGAAGAAAGTATAACTGGCTGAGTGCGTTCAAGTTGCTTTTATTGCTCATGCCCCCGTCGCATAAGTAGCAAAATCCAATTCTAATTATAATAAATTAAGGGAAAGGGGAGGGAGTCAAAGAGCACAATTGGAAGATAAAAGCGAATTTAAATTGAAAGAATAAAGGAATGATAGATCCTCAGTGAGGCATATTGAAAGTGATCCCTTCGGTGTCCGCTCTTATCTGCCCCTCTATATATAGAGTCTCCTAAAGAACTAGGATGTTCTCAGGCCTCGGACGTACTTTACATTGGAGAGGAAGCGAGTTAGCAAGTTAAAGAATTTGAAATGAGTGGAATCACTGTTTTTAATTTCCGGATAGAGGAGCTAAAGTCAGCCTAGAACTAGACAGCCCTGGACAGTAGTAGTCAGACTTCCTTATCAGATAAGAAGGCAAGAACACTTGAAACAAGAACTCTTAAGTAGCAGATTAGAGGAAGAGCTTCTATTAAAGTAGTCAGAGTCAGTATGCGCCCCTCTTTCCTTCTAGCAGCCAAGCACATTCGGATTAAAAAAAAACTAACTATGTATGGGCGCTTCACCTATCTGACTCCAAGCTCACGCATTGTAAGATGAATGGGCTCAATCTATTCCAACGAGTTTATGATGCGGAGGATGAGGCTCTAGATTGATTCTTCTATTTGTATGATCTCCCACTATGGAGAACCTTGAAGCACCAGGTCAGCCCACAATGATGCTCTTAAAATGGAGCCTAAAATAAATATAAATGCGGAAAAAGGTACGAGCAGTAGGGCAGATCAAAAGTGGAATAGCAATAGCCATTCACTTCTACTCCAAAGATGGTAGCTGATAAAGTGTTCTTTATAATTGAGGGGCAAGAGCTCGAAATACAAAGAACTATAATTGAGGGAAAGAATATCCTTTTATAGCTCGAAAGAACAAATTACATTCCCACTTCCCTTGTCTTTAAATATTGTATAGTTTTATTAAAATCATTCGAATGAAACTCAATATGGAGCTTCCCCTCAGTGGTTCATTGCTATTAAAAAGTACTTTAGATCTACCCTTAGTCATCAGAGCTATTGAATACCCTCTCCCCAATTAATCGCCTCTCCCCTTATTATATTAATCGAGCTATTTCATACCCTCTCCTTAGAACTTATATGTATGGCTTTTTGGATTAGTCGTAAATAGCCCCAAAGGCTATTTATCTACTCTGCATAGCAGAGGAACTTATATTATAGTAAGGCGGATTAGTCTACTTAGTCGTAAATAGCCCCTTTGGCTAAGGAGATAAATAGCCCCAAAGGCGTAGAATAAACCATCTTACTAAAATAGAAATATCTCTGCTATGCAGAGAAGATAAATAGCCAAAGGGTCTATTTTCGACTCAAAGAGGCGTAGCAGAGGTACTTATCTTATATTATATACAGTTAGTCTACGCCAAAGGGGCTATTTATCTTCTTGGGGCTATTTATCTCCTTTTACTATATTTTAGCGGGTGGTCCTAAATTCTATATATGTGAGCCCTATTTTTCGAGTTATATTCATTTCGTCCCTCGTAAGCATAGTGGGGGTCTCGCCTACCAAGATTCTTTTATCACTGAGTTCCCACTCGTACCTCTCGCTAAAAAGAAGGATCAAAAGCTTCTCTCGCTACTACTGAGAGCTATTCGAGCTCTTTCATACTATCCTCCTTATGGGGGAGCTATAAAGACTGAAGACTCTCTTATCCTTATGGTTCGAGCCCAGTTGGCCCCTTATGGTCTCACTCTTTTATACAACTTATATTTATTTTAGGGCCCTGCCATATTAACTTTAAACTCACCCTCTCCTTTTAGTCGAGCACTTCTCATCCCTCCCTAAAGTAGTCCCCCTCGTTGAGCCCTTTCGGCCCTCACTTTCTTTATCTGTTTAGTATCTAAATGAAGTCTTATACTCAGTGGAAGATCTTCATTCTTGAGTCTCAATTGAACCGGAGTCGAACCTTATAATAAGGATTGCATTTAGTATATCTATCTTTATTATATATTAGATTGAGCTGGATACTACTTTTGATCTTTGGAGCGAAAATTTATTAATTCCCGAACACTATATAGTGTTATAATGCCCCCGTTGCAAACCATTCTTTAGAATATAAATTTAGGGCCTTCACCTGAACCATTCTTTAGATTGAGGGCCCTCCTAGAGGAGCCAAAAACAAGGGATTCAAAACCTTACTAGATCAAAACTTTATGCGGATGCCCTTCCTAGATCAAAGGCTCATGCTTTAATACGTGACTTTAGAAAATGCCTATATAGAAAAGACCTAGATCAAGAGTCAGTTTAGGCTCGCTTTCGTACTTTATAGATTCAACCTATGTACCACTGACTGGAGGCTCAAATGGTTTCCAACTGCACTTGATAAAAAAACCTCGCTATAAAGAACTAGGCAAAAGTTATGCCCAAGGGGAAAAGAGCTCGATCCGGAGGAAGATTAATTGCCTAGAGGCGGGGTTACCACTGAACTTGATAAAAGACCTCCTCCTAGCTCCATTAAAGGATTGACCTCAACCCGACTCACCCTCGTCTTATTCTGTCGATCACTTCCTTCCTCGTCTTATGAATAAGAGCTCTTTAACCATATCCACATCGGAAGAGTGATGTCCGCCCTCTACTCATCAGAGCTCTTCTATACCCTATCCTTGACAGTCTAGCCTTATAAGCTTCTACAGCAAGAGGTAGTAAATGGTGAAATATATAGTAAGGTTACTTTTCCTTTAGGTCGAGCTCTTTCATACCCTATCCTTTACAATCGATCACTTCCTTCCTCGGATTAGAATGAGATTAGAGACCTTACGGGGCTAGACCCCCAGCCTATCCTAGGGGCATAATAAAGGACCAGTTCCTTATGGGAAAGCTCTTACAGATCCTAAGCGTCAGGCCCCATCGGCGTATGGTAGATCACAGGAGTCAAAGGCATTCAAAACTACGAAAGATCTTGACTCAGTCCGACGTACATTAAATAGAGCTCTTTCATACTCAATACCATTCTCAACTTGAACTCAAACTTGAACTGAAACGGGACTTTATCTTAGTCAGGCTCATAAAAACCCTACAAATGACCAATAGAACGCGTTTTAACGCACTAGAGGGTAGGTGGTTCCGTCTCAAACAAACTCTAGCGTACCCGCTTAGAGCACTCTGCGCTCCTATCCTTATCAGTGGAGCTATTCTATATCCTTTAATTAAAAGCTTCAGCCTGAGGAGAGTGAGTCTCCACTAGTCTTAGTAACTTCAAGACTTGATAATTCACTTAAACACTACACTCTATTGTATATATTATAAGACTGAGATTTACTGATAGAATCTAACATTTGGTGCCTAGCAAATTATAGTATTACGAACTTAATATATATACGGGGTCTACCATTTACTCTTTGCATGCGCTCCTCACATTAATAAAACTCCTCCACACCCCTTAATTATTACCAGTATAGTTGCGAGCCATTTCCTCTCCTAGACTTTAGAGCTCTTTAACCCTTACTCATTCTTCCTCTAATTATGAGTCTATCGTTCTGACCCTATCCTTATCAGTCTCGCGCGCACTTTCATTATCTTCGCTCCTCAGGTCGTAAATGGTGTACCCCTACTATATATTAAGTTCTCATTCCTTGAGGTCTCCACGTCGCCAATGTGTCTCGTGCCTCAGTCTCAGTGGTGAATGGCTTTGGGACATTAACTCCACCCTTAGTGAGTCGCTCTCTTTCATACTCTCTCCCTTATGGTCGATACATTGAATCCCTAGACCGTTGGTCTTCACAAAAAGTTTAGAGCACTATGCAGAAGTGTTTTTGATGCAAAGGTTAGTACTTTAAAAAAGACCTAGTTTGAAAGATCCCTAGGGATCGACAAGACCTAGCTCGAAAGACCAAAAACTAAGGGCTTTATAACAGTAGTTCGATCCCCATTTGCCTATGGCTTTATAGTAGCTCTTTCCCTTATGGCCTCACTCTTTGCCTCCTAATTTGTTGTTCTTCCTCTTTCCTGTATTAATCTAATTCTCTATACTCCTACCTCATATGAATTTATGTAAAGGATGGATTCCCTTTCATAGTTATTAATTAATTAGATTAGAGTTGCAGACGCAGGCGATCAAAAGTGCTAAAGTGAGGTCTTCTATATATAGTAGATAAATTAGATAGCTCCGGGATAGGGAAGAGATGATAATTTGATAAAATCGGATGTGATGATCTTCTGTATAATTTATATTAAAGTTAAGGTTCTTTCTTTTATTGTCTTGTTCGCGGCTCTGACTAAAACTATAAGAATTACATTAATGTCACTAAGGCTCACTAGGTGAGCCAGGCTCAGAGTTCTTTCTATTTACATTCACTTTAGCAGGGAGGAAGAGTCAGATCCTTTTAGTAAGACTGAGAACTTAAAGTTTTGTGGGGTTCGGGCAAAATGCATAAACACAAATTCAATTCAAGGGGAAGAAGCGAGAGAAGGAACAAAACATCACTTAAAGTGTTTTGGTCCGCGAATGTGGGGAACCCAATTAGGGATCGCTCTTAGGAATGTAATAAGTTTGTGCTTAAGATCTTATATGAATTGAGTACCTTCCCTTGAACCTTTCGCGTTAGGAAATTCAAAGTATGATGATATGTTCAATTTATAGTTTTTTAGTCTTAAGATTCACTTAACTACTTTGACTCCCCCCACGAGCGCATAAAAAGAAAACACTTGATTGATCGCTCCTATCCTTAGAACTTATATGTATGGCGAGCTATGTAAGATCCTCAGCAAGAGTAGTTTATGGCAAGAGTGATGAAAGTATAACACTTTTGATCTTCCCCTCCCCCCGGAGCTTATAAGCTAGAGCAATTTCACTCTCTCCCTTACTTTAGAGCGATGTAAGACCACTTTAATAAATGCACTTTTCGTTGTGATATGCATCTCATCTTCTTTCATTTTGATCCTGAGCTCTTAATCTGAGTCGTCTATAGAATATCATCATCTTCCTCCCTGAGTTAGGAAATGGAATGACGCTCCTACAATTTAGCTTCACTATAGTGGGCCCTTTAAGTACTATAATCTCAGTGCTCCGCTCAATCTGGAGTAGACTTGAGTAGTGCTCTTTATTAAAAAAAGATTACAATTAGCTAGATTAATTTATGTACCCCTTATCAGTTGAGGATAAAAACAAGGGTTGAGTACTTTAGAGACCTAGATGCCATGAGGCAAAAAACAATAATTATATGAATTTAGTACCTTGACCCTCCTAGATCAAAAGTGAGTTTAGGCAGATGCTAGATCCAGAGGCGAAAACACTCTTAATTTAGTGCTTCCTCTAAGCTCTTCATTTACCTAAGTTAGGAGAGTATCAAAGGGGCATGGCTACTTGAGACTCTCCTATATTAAGGATCCCCAGGGAAAGTGCTTTCGTTGTTTAGACAAGACCTAGATCAAAGTCTGTACCTACAAAAAGAGTGAGTTGGTTCGGGTTTCAAACTGAACTCGATAAAACACCTCGCTAGAAAGCACTAGGCACAAGTTATGCACAAGGGGTTCTTACTTAATAAAAAGACCTAGATCCAATTCGCCTAGGGAACCTGGGGAAGACTTGAGGAGCCCTGTCTGAGCCAAAGATCTTACTAAAGATAACCTACCCTGAGTGAGAGGCAAAAGAGGGAACTCCACGTATCTCCGGTACAGGTAGAATTAAATGAAAGGGTCCAGAACCACTTTATAAAAAAAGCACTTCAGGGAAGCGAGTGCAATTACATTAGTTCATGGGGGAGGTTGAAACTCAATTTCTTACCTTCCTCACTCAAACTGACTTTAGACTCTAGTTAGAAACGACTATAATAAGAATGGATTCAATTGACCTGAGGGCTGATGCGAGCTGGCGGCTAAAAAGAACTAGAACTGCACCTGAGAATAGTAACTGGAGCTCAAACAAAAGAGCGATTGAAACTCCCTGGAGCTAGAGAAGTTGAGGCCCTAGACCCTTGGGAGAGCTCTTCTTTAAGACCATCACATAACTTGAGGATACGATTCAAAAAACACGAAGAATTTAGATCAGCTCTTCTTCCATTTAGAGAAGGACTGATCCCCTATACTTGGGGACGTGTAAAATAATGAGAATGAGTTGCGTATACTTATAGTGAATACAGACAGCCTTCGAGCCATGCTTCATCCTTAGACGTCGGCCCTCACGCGAGCTAAATTAGAGAGCTATTCAAAGACAATACAAGACTGATCATTCGCTTCTAGGACTTATTAGAATAAGAGCAATTTAAGACTCTCCCCCTGATGGTCGATCCATTTGAGACTCTCCCCTTTTGCTATTTCGATCCCTCCCTATGCTATGGTAGGCCCTCCCCGTCGAGCACTTCCTTCCTATCCTGAGTCCAGTCCAGCCCTCTAGGCCCTTACTAAGTCGATTATAGACCCTATCGCATGCGCTCTCGCGCTTCCTTCTTTGAGCTCCCCCCCTTTAGAGTAGAGCTCTTATCCACCGAACTTATATGTATGGCGAGCTATTCTAATCCTAGGATTCTACTTCTATTAGAGCCTATAAAAAATCTAGGCTACACCTAGAGCCTAGCATAGGGGATACAGAATGTCAAATTTCTTTAATAAAAAAATACACTTTTAAACTGAAAACATCATTTATTCTTTAACAATAACTTAAACTGCAACTTGAGTTTATCTTTATCATGTTGTCAAACCTTATGTATCGCAAATCTCACGCGTTTTCACGCACTAGAGGGTAGGATAGATCTTCTCTTCCTATCCCGTACCCTCTTCGAGCACTCTTCTAGACTATCCTTATCAGGAGAGCTATGTAATAAAACAAAATGCATACCACGAGCTTAGAGAGTGACTACAAAAGTAGTATTAGTAACTGAAAGAACTCAGAATTCAATTAACTACTTTATATATAACACTGAGATTTAATCAGTGTGAGAGAAAGGGCAATCTAAGATCTATACCTATTGCATGCGCTCCTCACTATATCACTACACTATTCTTCCTGTCGATCCTCAGTAAAACAATAAGAACTAGTAGCAACTAAGAAGGGTCTTCAGATTTGAGCACTCGCACCTAAAACATAGAATCTAAGGAACTACTCAAGGTAGTCATTGAAGCCATTTGAGCACTTATAAAGATGGAGACCACCTAGCAGTCAAAACGATAAATGCCCCATAGCTCTCACATGCTTATCTTATATTATATAAAGTAAGGATCGTGCGTTTAGCTAAGACACCTAAAGGAAGAACAAAGAATAATAGAACATAAGAGACACTGACAAAGAATGAGATTGAAGCACCCAGTTATATAGATTGATGCTTTCCCATATAAGACCATCTGACTGATCCTAGGAAAGACAATTACACTTGACCATAGTCTTGATTTGCTTTGGGACATGAACTCCACCCTTCTCAGTCTAGCTCTTTCACCCTCGGAACTAATGACATTACAAAGAATCCTCCCGTCCGAAGTCGACTGTAATCTGCAAGCAAAAATGGTTCTTTATCCCCTGTATATATATTTGGTTTACTATATTTCAGGATCTGGATGTATATATTAGGGCCGCCTTACTATAATATAAGTTCCCCAAAAATATAGTAAATTACGCAATTTATACAATTGTATATATTTATTTTAGGCCATGTTAGACTCTTGCTGAGGGGCGATTTATTGTATTGTATTGTGAGAACGACGCGCTAAGCAACCGGTTCGGGGTGCCATGAAAGAATATGTAATTCCAGATATTTCAACAGGTGTAGAGCCTCTTCATCCCTTATGAGTCCCGTCCAGTACTCGAACTCAGTCTCAAAAGGATAATAGAAGTAGAATCTCTTGACTCTTCCCGCAACTGAGCTAGCGAGGGTCAACTCATATTGCCGGCGAGTTTTATAAGTTAGGAAAGATCTTTCGTAGTTTTGAATAAAGATCTTTCGTAGTTTTGAATAGCCATGAACGACGTAGGTATGCAAGAATTATTGGAGAGTGGGAAGATATTCGCAACTATACTGGTAATAATCCGCTGGGATTGCTGCTTTAGTTAAGTTAGGGTTAGATCTTTCGTAGTTTTGAATGAACTACTCTTGCAGGCACGCAATTACTGTAACTTATATTCTTATTTTCTTATATTCAACTTTAAAAAAAAGTCGAGTAAAAAATAGAAAAGTCGAGAACTTATATGAGACTTTAGAAGTCGAGTCAATCTGATAAAAAAGTCGAGTCAAAAAATAGAGAGAGAGTGTTTTGTTTTATTAGGGACGATTTTATGCGATACCTACCAGCGACGTGGAATACTTATTGTGAGTTTAGCTGAGTACTCGTATAGCTGAATTGCTCGAGCGACAACAAGAGGCACTATTAAGAATAGAAGCAGGTGTTTTTCCTTGCAAGATTTTTTCAAATGCTTCATTTTATAATAGAAATGAGATCCTCTTTACCTTCATGAGATATTATCGATCAAAGTTAGACGAGTGAATAAAATCAAGTTCATATTTACTTGAAATTCTGATCTTTCTATCTCGCTTGGATGGTGATCATTCATTGTCAGCAATGGCTTCTTGGGAAGTCTGACTCAAGAGGGTTCCCACCGTATCCGGCTCAACATCTTTAGAAGGGGGGAGGTGACGTCTTTTTTTTTCTTCCCCTTACTATAATATAAGTTCCTCTCTTCTATTTTATTAGTTAGAAGTGCTCCTATGTATGGTATATTCTTTATGCTCACTGGCTCGTGCTGATCTTCGCGGGCAAAATAGATATGGATCCGTCCATGAAGGAAAAGATCTCGTGGCCGGACACGTTGTCAACCAAGATGTATACTTTCGTAAGTAGGAAAGAAGGTTGTACTTCTGAAAGTAATTTCACGGAAATCCATGCAAATAGCTAGCTGCATAGTCAATTATATCGATCTTTTAGAGATAGGGCCTGCTTTACTTTCTTTCGGGTAGACTAAGAGCTCTTTCTTGAGTCTCTATCCTCCCCCCTCCGTCTACTAGCCGACTAGGAATTAGAAAGCCTGACTTCAACTACCGCTCTCTTTTGTTGGTTGTAATTTCTGGCAAGGAAGGAACTTCTGGGTCCACCTGGAATAGGTTGATCGCATCTTTCTTTCCTGAAACCAAAACCCTTTCAAGTTGGTCAAGCCGGGGGGCTTTCCTTTGTAATAAGAATAAGAAGATAGAGAGTAGCTACCGGAATAAGCAGCGAAGCAAGTTCTCTTTCTAATGTAAATGAAAGCTGGCACTGGTCTTTAGGTGGAAGGGATCGATGTAATATTCGGTGAAAGGCCAAGGCAGCATAGTCGATCAATCCTGATCTGACATTTTGCTGAGTATGAGACCTCAACCAAAGCAGTAGTCGGTCTTGGGTCTCTTCTTTTCTTTGGAAGCTGGGTCCAAGTAGCTATGATCTTTAACTGTATATGAGATGAGATTAGATCTGTCAATAGACTCAGTGAAGTTCTACCGGATCAATCCTAGCTTTGAAGCACGGTTGGTCTCCTCTCCTGTCAGTGAGAAAGGTATGGCATAGATGGCCATACCTTCTGCCAGAGAGCATCTATTAATATAATAGCTTATGCCTAAGTGCCGGAGAAGAAGTCAGAGCTCTTGTCGACCGGTCTTCTTTTGCATGAAAGCACATAACTAGTAACATAGGTCATTAAACAAATAGCTTATCCCTCTTCAGGTCATAGAAAGGTCTACACTAACTGCTTACGGGGAAGTCAGGTCCGTTTCCAATTCATTGCTTGTTATTGATGCTTCTTTCAATCGTTGAATTGATTGATTTCTTGCTTTCCGGGTAAGCATTCCACCAGTATATCTGGAATTTTGATCATAATGTAATTTTCGGCTAGTTCCTCTCCCCCTTTCCTGAATCATGATGGGAGATAAAGATCAGGTACCAGAAAGATTTTCTCTTCTCTCTTTTAAGAAATATTCCAATGGATGATACATTTAGCCAAGACCTTTCGTCTTATCTTTTCCATCAAGCTAGGCATGCCAAATCCGTCTTCCTTAGGCATAACTAGTACAAAAGATACAGTCAAAGACCTTTACCGGTCAAGCTTCTGGCAACATTTCACATAAAAGAAAGTTGTGAGCCAATGCCAGCTGGAAATAATGGATTGGGACTTCCACTCTGCCAATCTTGGTTCCAATGCTGCTTCTAAGATTTCTGGGGACTGAGTGGTTAGTTGTTCCATGATAGTCGGAACTGGCAGCTATTTCCCTTTCTGGATTTCCACTGGAAGTAGTCTCAATCTACGAAGAATCAAGCAAATCTCTGGCGGAGTGGGAACCAAGCTTGTCTAACTGGTCTGGCTTGGCTTAATAATGCCAACTCACTTTGATAGCCGATACTTCAGACTTCCATTAAGTAATTTCAAGAAAGCTTCTCTGTCAATTGTAGTATGGTATGGAAGTTTCACTTTCAAGATGGCATGGGTCTCCGGTTGATTTATTGCCTGGAATGACTTCTAGCTGTACCATTAGCTTGTAACAAGACCAAGAAGTGATGACTTTCTCTCACTAGCAGTGAATCGATTACCTACCTTCTACCTCTTACTCCTCTTTCTTCTGATTCCAAAATGGATCTTTCTATTGCTTTGAGATAAGGGAAACGTTTTTTGTACTATTCATCCCATCACTCAATTTCTTTCCTTTGAAGGCCTCTCCCCTTCCTACAGGTCTTTTTGCTCTTGCTCTTTCTTCTGCAAAAGAGCCTCAAAGTCTACGGGAGGCAAATGACAAACCAACAAAAGAGAGTGGAGTAGGACTATGAAAGAAAGCTGCTGAGGTAGCTGTATCCGAGTGCAATAGCATCCATGGTATTGCGTTAATGAGGATTCTCAATTTGAAGTCATTTTCTTCGCTCGTCAATCAAATTGGTCTCAAAGATTATCAAGGGAAATTTACTTCTTAAATGAAAGTGATTTTCCCTCCAATTTACGTATATATTAGGCCAAAGAAACTTTTCCAACTGTAGTAGCTGTTCTCTTCCCTTCCATCGAATGAGCTTTCTCTTGCTTGGGCCTTAGTAGACCGGTTTTGAATTCGACAACTCGATCGCTTCTTCCTTTGCTGAATTGCCATCTTTGCTGCTCAAAGTTCTTTTCCCGACTTGCCTTCATGAATCAAAGTCTTATCCCGATGAATGACAGGCCTGAAAATGACATTACTGAGACGCAAAACGAAATGTTGCACAAAAGGCACTAGCACTAAACTGCTTTGCTTGCATGGAATTTCTTAGATAATCATAATTTAACATTACTTCTTAAATTCAAGTAATTTTGCTGACAGAGATAATGGACTTGATTCACCTTTGCCTATACCTGCATCGGGAATGGAAGATGCCAGTCCCCCTGCTAACGTACCCTTTGTAAAGGTGTGATTCAATCAATAGCTAGCTTCCGGCTAGTTCTCAATCCAGTTGGGAGATTAGGAATTAGGAAAAAAGTAGGCTCTATTACTTATGGGGGTAGTTTTGATACCAGTTGGATAGCTTGGCTTGGAGTTATTAACACCCTATTAACAGAAATAGGATTTTTATAAATCCCATCCCATTAATAGGATGTCTCCCAGTCCTTTCATTATTGATACGAGTAAGACTTCTATTCTTAATAGTATATCTTGCTAAAAGCGAATGCTTTTCTAAGCCTGTGATAAATCTCTGCGAGCGGGTTCGAGTGCCCTGTAATCGAGTTGGATTCCCTTGAAGTTCCATTCCTCCTATTGGTCGAGTAGTTCATAGTGTAAATTGAGAAAGCTAGTTGTATTCCAATCTGTAGCCTTCTGCTAGCGAGCTATGATATGTAGGACTATGCTTTCTTATCTTCCCAGTAATCAAAAGACCTCTATTTCCCCGTACCCGTACCAGTAGTACCCGGCTTGAGTCCTTTCCCTTAGGAAAGTTGGTAAGCAATCAGGTATAGCAAATCCAGAAGTCAAGTAAGAAGTTGGTAAAGGCTAGCCGGCAGCGATAAAGCAAGGAAAAATTTTGATTTTCAAGTCTTCATCTTCCTCTTATGAGAAGTCCCCGTAAAAGTGATTTTTTCCGCTAATTTACTATATAGGGCGCTCTCACGCTTTAACGATCTTCAGGGCTCTTCCTAAGGGTTTCGGTTAAGCCAATTCCTTTGTCTGTCTAGAGCCTCCTGTTGCAGTTTTAGTTCAGAGCGATCTAGTATTAAGGTGCGCTCCCGCAATTGCTGTTCTAGGGTAAGATAGCGCTTGAGATCCTGCAGTCTCTTTGTAAAGAGAGTTATTTGCAGTTCCAACCAGATCCTTTATTCTCTATTCGATCGAGTGGGAGTTCTTTCTCCCTATAAGTCGTAATTGAGCCAGAGCTCAGTTGAGTAGCTGTCGATGGTAGGCCCATTTACCTTCGCCTAAAATAAATATAAATTCCGAAGGAGATAAATAGCCCCAAAGGCGTAGACTAACTGTATATAATATAAGATAAGTACCTCTGCTATGCCTCTTTGAGTCGAAAATAGACCCTTTGGCTAAGGAGATAAATAGCCCCAAGAAGATAAATAGCCCCTTTGGCGTAGACTAACTGTATATAATATAAGAGTTGTACCTCGGCTACGCAGAGGCATATAAATAGCCAAAGGGGCTATTTACGACTAAGTAGACTAACTGTATATAATATAAGATAAGTACCTCTGCCACGCCTCCTTAGAGTCGAAAATAGACCCAAAGGCTATTTATCTTCTCTGCATAGCAGAGGTATTTCCTTTTTAGTAAGATGGTTTATTCTACGCCTTTGGGGCTATTTATCTCCTTAGCCTTTGGGTCTATTTTCGACTCACAAAGAGGCATAGCAGAGGTCTTTCTATTTTAGTAAGATGGTTTATTCTACTTAGTCTACAATAGCCCCAAAGGCTATTTCTTCTACTCAGCATAGCTGAGGTCTTTATATTATAGTAAGGCAGATTAGTCTACGCCTTTGGGGCTATTTATCTTCTCGGGGCTATTTATCTCCTTGAGGCAGAGAAATAGCCTTTGGGGCTATTTACGACTAATCCGGGGCTTAAGTTCTCCTATGTCTTTCATTTCTCATTTCTATTTATTAATCTTTTCTTACCTATTTCATTTCAAATCTCGCCCTTATCTTGCTCATCTTTCTGATGTAATTTTGAGGAGTGGGAATTCTTTTATTCCCATTGATTGACAAAGACCTTTATTGGTGCTTGAGGAGAGTATATATAGTATCAAACTTTGAGTTCGAGGGGTAATGGTAATTAAAAGACTAAAAAACTCGAATGATAGAAGAATCGACAGCTGCTCCTGCGCTTACTACTTTTCAAAGAGAAAGCAGGGCCGGCTAAGCGATACGGAAAGAATCCTAGACCTGCAAGCACAGGAACTCACTCACACCCCGCGCTAGAGACACCTCTTAACAGTCAAAAGTCCCTCCTTGTAAAACCCAGCTTTTAGGGCGGATTCAATATCCATAGCTGTGGATTCTGTGCATCCATTCTAAGATCGGACATTAAGTATGTGAGTTGCTTCTTCCTTTAGATTAGAGATCGCTCTCTCAGTCCACTAGAAAGACAAGCCATACAGGGAAGCCATAGAGGCAAGTATAAGTGCAGTTCCTATTAAGTCAGATTTCGCTAATAGGGGCGGGCCCCTTTCATACTTAAGATCAAGATATACGGCTTCCTTTAGCATCGGATTGTAGGCATCTTTCTTCTAGTCCCCTGTTCGTACATTAACAGGGGAAGTTGTCCTTCAAAAAGCCAAGTCAGTAGACTTGCTTTCTTTCACAGCCGGGTCTGTAACAGCTGATTCTCTTCCTCCAAGCAGTAAAGCGGGCAATGGCAATAAAGTAATAAAGTCTGTCAAGCAGTAAAGGTATAGTGCAGAAAATAAGTAATCAGGAAAGGCATACTACTACCACTAATTAAGTTTAATTGGCCTAAGGGTCTTAGATCTCCTTCTGGGGGTAAGGGTCAAGACCAGTGCCTGCTACTCCTACTCCTCCTTCACATCCTCGTTGGTCCTTGTGTAGTACAACCGATTTCCCGATTGTTCTTTTCTGCTTTCTTTTCTCTTGTAAGGGCGCGGATGGAGCGAGCGAAGGTGCGGAGTCAGATTATTTTGATTTGAGAACTTATATAGTATGGCAATTTCTTTCCTTTGAAGGCCTCTACTGAAAGGTGATAGGGAATAGGTAAAGGCCTTGCCTTATTCAAAAGTACCAGGAAGGAAAAGAGTCAGCATTACCTCTGTTGAAGGAATAAGCCCAACCTAGCTATTTAAGCTCTGGAAGGACGGACTACTTATTTTCACTCTTTCGAGATGCGTGAATACATTGATTGAGAGAGAGATAGCCAGTCCTGAAAAGAGCAGATGTGAACAAAGCAAAGAAGGAACCCTTTGTACTTGTTCTATGACACGACAGATACTAGTAGTCCCGATCAACTGGTTAACGATCTTGACGGGCTTTTTCCCTATTCCTCTGTAAATTGGATGTTGCAAGAGTTCCATCTCCATTTGTTTTTCGGATAACGATTTACGTATGATGTTCTAATACTGCAGTTAGGGTATACTCGTATACTACGTACCTTTTGATTAGACAATTCCTACTGCCAAGCTAAAGGAAAAGATCCCACCTTCCTCTTTCTTGCCCTTGGGGCACTTCACTCGAGCTAATCAGTCTTGGCTTGGTGTGGCTAGCTCTAAAGCAGGCCCTAAAAGCAGGCAACCATGAGAGCGGAAGGCAGGAAAGGTAATTGCTTACAGACAGACCCGATTTGTTAATAGCAGCTTACTATCAAAGGTTAATAGCAGCTTACTCTCAAAGACTAAAGTTCTTTTCCGCCAAAACCATTTACTACGCAAACGGCAACTGGTTGAGCTGATAGGACCACAGCTGATATTGACTCAAGAGCGTCTGTGGTTAAAAGACTAGCAGCAGATTCTTCTGCAATTGCGACAGGAGCTCATTCATTCATTCTTCTTTCTTTCATCTGCACCTTCCACCAGCTCTTTATTCTTGCCTGCAAGCAAGTTAAGCTGTTTCGGTATTTGCCTTTCCTTCAAACTGATCTACGACCACCCTACTGTCCGAGGAAGAAAAAGAGAGATCAATAGTCGAATAACTAGAGATGGTAATATTTGCAGTTGCCACTGTTGGTCTTATCGCTTCAACAACCTAAGCCAAGTAGGTCCTGTCCTATCAAGCAGGGAGAAACTACTAACATCTTTTAACAACTATCTGCCTAACCTACTCAACTTCCTTAAGCCAGTCCCCGAGTAAGAAGTTTATATGAATAGTTTTTAAAAAATGACTTAGTTCCAGGTAAGACTTTCTATAGTCGCATTCCTCTGCTGTCCCCTTGTTTGAGGAGTTCATAGTTTCATCAAGTTCCTTACGAGTGTATCAATTCCCCTCCAGCCAGTCTTAAGCCAACAGTATCTC
Source organism: Curcuma longa (assembly GCF_044706935.1). Lineage (NCBI taxonomy): Eukaryota > Viridiplantae > Streptophyta > Magnoliopsida > Zingiberales > Zingiberaceae > Curcuma > Curcuma longa. The sequence goes on from NW_027433183.1 coordinate 48,871, forward strand.
TTATCACATCACAAGCCATCAGGGAAGGGAAACCCTAGACTCAGACGAGGAACTCAAACTCGCTGGTGAAATAGTCCTCCAAACCATGGGAAGAAAAAAAATAACGGGACCCCTCCCTAAAAGGGACTGATGCTGCTGGCTTATGGGATGTAGCAGAAAGGAGTGTAACAAAACTTGCAGCGAGAAGCACTGAAACAAACTCCAACTAAAAACAACCAGGAAGGGAAAAACAAGGAAAGCGACTAGGGGACCTGACTATGGAAAGGATCCCGTATTGGCTCCTATCTACCGCACTATTATAGTTAGGTAGCATAATAAGAAAAGCGAAGGCGAGCCCTGGAACGGAGAAGCGATTCTAAAAGAGCAGGTCAGGTCCTAACCTTTCCCTTCAAGCATGAAGTGAGGAAAAGATCTTATTACTCCACTGGTAAAGGAAAATAAAATCCAATCAAATCATATATCACTTGATACCGTTACCAAAAAGGCCTACCCTTGTATACTCTTAAATCTAAAAATGGATACCCTTTTGGTTTGTAATTTATCGGACTGAGACTAGTGAAAGAATTTCATTGCCTTGCCTTTCCCATTCTTTCGAAGTTGCTAGCATTATCTCTCCTTTGCTCCAAGGGAATCTGTCCATCAATCCCATTCGGGTTCATATGAATATGCCTCTTCAAGTAAGTCATTTACCTAGTGATTACTGTTGACATGGATTAATTCCCATTCCTGCTTTCAGTTACGGATTGACTAGTTATATTTAGGCTTTAAGCCCTTATTCTTTCAAAATGGGCATATTGGGTTGATTAGGTCAATCAGGTTAGGTTAATCCCGAACAGCTGACGAGAGCTCTTGCAGCTGCTACTCTTTCTGTAACAGCTTATTTTGTAACAGCGGAAAGTCTAACAGCGGAATTGCCCACTTCTCTTCCTTCAAGCCCACAGCCAGCCGATTATCTTCAATGTGAATGCGTCGGGAAAATTGGAAGCAATCACTTTTCCCTCTTAAGTGACAGTTCAATCCTGCCAGTTGAGCGTTTTCTCGGTCTTTTTGAATGCCCTAAACTGGCATCAAAATGTGAAATTACATCTGATCATTTTCCCCTTCTTTTTTTTGGCATAATCTAAACGACTAAGTAGGATCAGAAGGCTTACGCACCCTGGGTATACGACGATATGAGTTCGCTTCGCCAAATATATAGTAAGGGGCCCCAGCTTTCAGGAAAGATCCGACGCAGCCATCGAGAGATATAAGCTTGCCAGCCCGGAGTGGAGGGAAAGAGTAGCTCCTTGCCAACAGCTGAAAATTCTACAGTGAAAATGACTTTCTGAGGTATATATAGTAGGCATCCGGAAGAAAGGAGGCACGTATCGAAGGAGAAGAGGAAGAAGCGGGGACGCTCTTTGCTTTAAAAAAGTAGCATTCGTAGTAGCACAGTAGCAATAGCATTAGCAGGGGAAGGAGAAGTGACTGGTCTTTCTTTAGCAGGGCGCTCAAGGGAGCAACTCGTAGAGGAAAAAATATACACCTCGCCTAATCACTTGAGATTCTGGGGTGCCCTTGGCATTAATGTACTCCTTTTTCAAAGAAAGCCTGCTTTTCTTTTTCTTTCAATCATTAAGGACCCGCTAAATGTGTAAGCCCCCCTTTCCGATAAAGAGTCATCGCCCGGCCGAGAAAGAAAGGGTTTTTTAGAAAGAACTTATTGTAGCAAAGAAAAAGACGTCTATCCCTTGAGTGCTCCATCAAGCAGTTCGTTCCGGCTCCTGTATAAGATGACATTGATTGCTCGCCCGTCCACGGGCACATCCTCGTCTTAGAGCTATGGAGTGTGAAAGACAAAGTGACGTTTGTCTGAGCACACAAGACAGAGTGCCGAAGGCGCTTAACACATTCTGGGCCATGTCGATGTTTCCTGCCCCTTCGGGCCTTGAACACGGAGAGGGAATCGTGGATCGAAAAGCCTCTACAATAAGATAAGAGCAGATCCACACCATAAGGCTAAACGAAGCTAAGGAATGAGGAGAAAAAAAAAGAGTATGAAGGAATTATGTAAGTAGAAAATAGGAGTTCATACCCGGCAAACTCAGACATGCAAAGAGCATGCCTACTGTAAAGCTGCTTTTCCTAGGCATAAGCTCTACTTTCTCTCTCTTGCGGTTGCATCTTGTCTAGGAGGTGAGGCTTTCCTCACAAACTCAATTTGAAGGGAATGGGATTTTTTTAATTTTCTCACGCATAGCTCTAATACGCCGTTGGGCGAGAAGGGAAGGCTTTCCTATTACTGATGGAAGGCTTGCTAACCGGAAGGCATGGCATAGTGACGAGAGCAGGGAATCTCTGATTGACCTGCCTTAGCTTGTGTTCCTCTTTCAGGTGAGGATGCAGGCGCTTTCGCTTTCGGGAGATAAAATATTATAGGCGGTGACGGAAGTAACAAGGTATCGCATACCAAAAGGGCCGGTGTAGAACTAGTACCAGCAGCTCTTCCTTTAACTTGGCGAGCAGCATTCATTCCCACCTGTGGCTTGCTACCAATTAAATTAAATAAATTTCCTCGGGTCAAGCCACTGCCCTAGCTGGCTTGGTTTGGCCCCTGGCTCTGCTCTCGCCGCTCGGCTGTTGAATGTCTATCTGCCTAATATAATAATAAGTCGCTAGACCGTGCCTTCGAAGCTCGTTTTTCCTTCGATATGCGCGCTACGTATTCGAGGGATTCATACCGATCTTTCCTGGAACTTAAACCAAAAACCAGGCGAAATAATTTCTTATACTTAAAGGCTGCAGCTGAGGCAACTATTGTCGACTGGTAGTTGACTTCTTCCTCTGTCGACTGGTTGTTTCCTTCTTTTTGATGATTGTTGGCAAAGACAATGAAACTTCGAGCAAAATCACCCTCATGGAAATGCAATATACCTGAGCGGTAGATTCTACCACGGAAGTCCATAAAGGCTGGCAGATAAAAGACATAACCCTCGTAAGCGGACACTAGCCGGATTATTAAATCCTCATACCTAGCTTTTTGAGCCCTAATAGCAAATTCTTTTAAGATCAAATCAAGGTTACAAGCCTCTTTTATGGCCTGATTCTGGTAATAAGATACCCT
>NW_027433184.1:0-3395 GCF_044706935.1 Curcuma longa
GAATGTTGGGCTATGACTCGAGCACATGAGCAAAAGATGAGAGTTGCGGAGATGAGGATGTTAAGATGGATGTGTGGACATACGAAGATGGACAGAATAAGAAATGAGAGCATTAGAGAGAAAGTGGGAGTTGCATCTATTGAGGAAAAACTTCGTGAGACACGTTTAAGGTGGTACGGACATGTACTTAGACGACCGACAAATGCTCCAGTTAGGCGGTGTGAAAATATGACAAATACGCACATTAAACGAGGACGTGGTAGACCAAAAAAGACTTGGTTAGCAACAATAAAACAAGATAAAATTTATTTAAATTTAGATGATGATATAATAGGAGATAGAGCTCAATGGCGTAGAAGGATCCATATAGCCGACCCCACTTAGTGGGATAAGGCTTGGTTGTTGTTGTTGTTGTTGTTGTTATATTTTTTTATAATCCTCTTCCTCATTTAATATGAATATTTATTATAATTTCGAATAGTCTAATTGGAGTATTTATTGGTCGTCTAAATATATATCCTTATAATATTAAACATGACTTTCAGAGTTTTCCTCAGTAGGTACAATCTCAATTTTTTTTTCATGTTTTCATTTTTTATATGTTCATCCTCGTATATCTGCACATTCACCTTAATATTTATCTCTACAACTCTTATTTTCTACTCATATGCTCAAATTATAATCTAATATTTAGTTCTATATAATATAACAGGTTTTGCATGTAGAATTTCTTTTTAAGTTTTAGAAGTATTTTGCGATCCCAAAAAACACTTAACGCTTTTCTCTATTTCAATCATCTTATTTATTATAGGATTGAACTTAATACTAGAGGAAAGGATGAATAACCTTATAAATTTTATGAGCTAATTATTTAATAATAAAAGTAGAAAGAAATAAAGCATGCAGAATAATACAATAGAATAAATTGAACTAACTTAGCACAAACTCTATCAGGTGATCTATGAATGACAACTTAGTAAGCAAGACAATGTAGGCATGCAATACTTAATTGAATTTTTTTATTAGAAAGAGCATGCAAGACTTTACACAGAATTTTGATCAAGACGTGTGCAAAGATTTAATTCGACATGATCTCAAGAAGCACGCACATATTGAGTTATAGCTAAGTAGAAGTAGACACAGCGTATTTGCAGGAATTTTTCTTCAAATTGGGAACGCAATCAAAGGATGTTAGACATCTGGATTGACCGCCGTATGCGTTTTCCGATTTATCCTGGTAGTCGGTGGGAAACTTCCGTGGGACCGGACCGACCACGCCCAGAGATGTGGCTATTGGGATTATCATTTTTTTTAAATAGAGGTAGACACACATAATAAAAAAAATATTGATTTTTATTGCTAATCTCTCATTTCCAAAAAAGCCTCTAGAGGTAAAAAAAAAAAACCTTATAGAAAAATAATGTAAAAACAATCAGAACCGCATATCACTATAATGTACCACAACAAAATGAATAATAACAAATTTACGTGACATTATTGATCGAACTTTGAGCACGAGATCACAATGTATCGTCGGAGCAAATTGAGGAGCACAACATGAGCAAAGGAACAAGACGAAGAAGATTGATGATGAATCCTTTGTCTTGGTCTCCTTTTTATAGTGCTCTGGTCAATGATGACATGGCAACCTTTTGGTCAACGGAACCTTTCCAATCAACTGGAACCTCTCTGATCTCTTGAAAGTTGCTGACATGACTGTAAAATTTATCTAATAGATAACGTCGCCCATGGTCTTCTATCGACTGGACACCCTTCGATCACTTGGAGCTAGATCAAATCTCATCTTAATTGTCTCACCCGGATCACTAGATCTCATCATCATCGGTCACTTGGAAGCGTCTCCAATTGTCAAGAAGTTGCGATCACCTGAAAGTTGTGTCACTCGGAAGCTGCGATTGCTCGCTCCTTGCTCTGGTTGTCTGGTTCCTCCTGACTATGTCAATTAAGAATTTTCCTCATCCAATCGCCCGAACTCCCTTCCGGTTGTTTGGAACCATCGAAATTCACTTCTTACAATTGAAACATGTAGTGAGGATGATTCAAAATATTAAATTACTCATACTTACCTTAGCTAGATGTTCAACTCTCAATTGACCCATATAGTATGAGTCGTCAAGTCTCAACTCCCAACTAACTCCACTTGAACTTGTTTGCTAAGACTTCAACTCCCAACTGACTCCACTTGGACTTAGTTGCCAAGACTTCAGTTCTAAGCTGACTCTATTTGGACTTGTTCCACCTAGTTCCCAATTAAAACTTTTTCGCTTCATTCCCAATCAAAACTTGTACTGCTTGATTCTCAACTAGGACTTTACCATTTTTCAAGTGACCTATGTTGTTGCAGGGAGCACCAGATGATCAAACCTTAGTTTTGATAATGACAAAAGGTAGCACAGGAAAGTCCTAGTTGAGACTAGACAGTGGAAATCCTAGTAAAGACTAGGCGGTGGAATTCCTGGCTGAAGGCTGGGCAGACCTGATCTGGAGGATTTGGTGGGAAGTCCTAGTCAGAAGGATTAGGCAGGAAGATTTGGTAGATCAAGTGCACCAAGTGAAAGACTAAGCAAGTCAGGTGGATCAGATGTCTAGCGGTGGAAATCTTAGGGGCCAAGGATCAAGGCTAAGCAGAAGTTCAACAAGTCTGGAGGACTTAGCTGATAATAGGTAAATTCTTCCTAGTGGAGTGGGTGAGGGTGCATTCCTGGTAAGGGGAACAGTAGGTGTCGATCTAACTCTGGGTTTCATTGGAAATCCAAAGTCAAAACCAAAATAGTTAGTTAAACTATTTTACTTTCCTATTAGTTTTTATTTTGTGCTAACTTATAATGCAGGAAAGGAGGGGCTGAAACTTTGTGTTTCGGGCGCCCTTATATAGATCCAGGCAATTGGATTCCAGACACCCAGATAGGTTCCAGGTCATTGGATGTCAACGAGACAGGGCCAATGAAGTAGTGAGGTGACAGAGTCCTAGTGGTCGGAATACCTCAGCTTCTAGGCGCCCAGAGTGGTTCTAGGTACCCCGATTTAGATAAGGCATTGTGGTGTCAAGGTTTGATCTGGAACCTCCACGTCAGCATAAAGGCGTCCGGAAAGTGATGTAGGCCCCTGAAAATGCCGAGTCAGTAGCGCTGATGGTGGAATAGCGGACAACGTGGAGGTGCCTGGAAAGGCTTCCAAGCGCCCGAATACCCTAACAAAAGAGCTTCAAGGGAGAGCCCTTGGAGCATCATTCTATAGACAAGTGACGACCATCTGCACGTGAAGCATCAACCAGGAATGTCGTCATAACGCCGAAGAACTGCACCAGAATTTTAGATCATCACTCTGTCGGTAATCTTAACTTGTGCTTAATTTTTATTAGGTCGATATAGTTG
>NW_027433185.1:0-1302 GCF_044706935.1 Curcuma longa
AAACTCCCCTTTAGCACTTGATACACATTCCATTTGAAAACCTGAAATTTTTCTGTTTTCATTCTGTTTTCTCTTTTTTTCCTGATCTGATGCAAATCTGATGTGTATCATTGTCTCTTGTATTTCAATCCTACTCATTCAATATATTTGCAGCCGAATTATTGAAACCAATCCACACCAGCCCATGAAAATCACAACTTTTTTTTTTTCTGTTTTCTCTTATTTTTTTCTGTTTTTTTTTTTCTTTCTGATCTTTCAATCTGATCTTAGAGTAGATTGCTGCCATCTTGAATTGAATTAGCTTCATTGGTATTCATCAACTTCCCAAGATTTTGAAACTCTAGCTTGAATATCTTGATACATTCTTTCTCTTCTTTTTTTTTTTTCTGATTTCCTGCTCCATTTCGAATCTGAGTTTGTAGCCATGATTATCACACATCCATCCCACTTCTTTGACTGAGTTCAATTGATTTGTTGAATCAATCCAAGCCAAAATCATTCCCAACTTCAAAGCTCCTCATTAACATATATATATATATATATATATATATATATATATATTTTTTATTATATATATATATTTCAAACTGTTTTTTTTTGTTTCAACTTTGAATCTGAATTCTTTGGCTTTCTCAACTTCACACATTTCCAGAAATTTAGCTCAATCAATTTCCCTTGAAACCGATCCATAAGAAGCTTCAAAAATTAAAATTGGGTTGAACCAAATTTTGGCACTGAACAGTTTGTTTTTTCAGTAACACATTTTTGTTCTCTGTTTCTTTTCCTTACTATTTTGGAACACATCAACTTTGATGGCTCATCATCCTCAGATTTAGGTATCCAGAAATCAGCAGCTGGAAAAATACAAACTCAAGTTGCGAAAATTAATAGAATTCTGTTTTTCTGATTTTTCTGGAATTTTTCTTCCTTTTCTGTTTCTTTCTTTTTCTTGCTGCCATCAAAAAATCTGATTAGATTCCCAACTCGTTGTCCAATAAGTGCTTGAATTGAATCAAATTTCACAAGAATTTATCACTTATCGGAGCTTTTGATACATAACTCGATACACCTTGAAACATTCCTTTTTTTTTTCTGAATCTCATTCTGTTTTGTTTTGTTGTTTTTTTTTTTGTTGCAGCAACATCTTGAACAACTTGACATCTGAAATGAGTTAGGTTTCCATAGATTCATCCATGGATCAGAGTTTTGATACCTTCCCCGTTCTTCTTTTTTTTCTTCTTCTTTTTCTGCATTTTTCTGCTTCTGTTTTCTGCATTGTTTTCTTTTTCTCATTCTGTTTTG
>NW_027433186.1:0-3984 GCF_044706935.1 Curcuma longa
GACGCAGTCTTAATGAGTTTGGAGAGAGAGCAGTTTAAGAACAAAACCCTCAAATATATTTAGGAAGTAGCAAGTCCTATATGGGGAGCTAAACATGGAAGACAAGGAAAAGAATATCACCTGATTATATCCTCTTTGTAAGAATGTTGATGGAATTATGCAGAATGGTTTCATGCCTCCACAAGATAATCCTGTTGAAAAAGTAATAGCATGTTGTTCTGCCATTTTGTAAAATTTAGTATAACTGCAGAGTGAAACAACCTTCAATCTTCTGAAAATGACTTAATACTTTATGCATTAGTAAGCCTTTTCTGTCGGCCCAACTCAAGGTATGTTTATTTCTAGTTTTATTATGAATTCTTGCCTCTTCGTATCAGATATTTAATTGTTGCATGAATTTATTTGTGATCAGTTGGAAGGGGAAAGTATACTGTAACTATGGCTTTGATATTGATTGGTAGCCATTCCTCCATGCTAATTCCTATCCTAGTAAACCTCCATAGTTGACTTGATGTGATACACATTAACTTTGTTAATGATCATGGTTTCATCATGCAGGTAATGAAATTTCTACATTGAAAGCATCCTATACTGAATTTTGTGAGACGGGCACATAAGGATGAAATCTCAAAGAAGACTAGTGATCGGTCTTTCAGCACTCTACTATCAGAATCATTTTGATTATTTCCACTGTTTGCCATGTAAACCTATGTCTTGGATTAAGTTGGTACAATTTGTGACCGTAGAATCTGACAAAATATGTTGGGTTTTGTAAATTTGGTAGCTTAATAACATTTAGTTTTCCACTGTTTGCCATGTAAATCTGTTGGGTTTATGTTACTGTGATTGTGTTTTTTATGATTGCTTCTGTATAATTTTTTTGTTGTAAACAGGGGATTACAGGGAATTAAAATAAAATAAAAATAAAAAAACCTATTAGCGACGGAATTTTTTTAATTCTGTCGCTAATCAGCAATGGATTTAAATTAATCCGTCGCTGTGCTAGTATATTTTTTTATTTTCTAAAAACCATTCACGGAATTTAAAATTCCGTCGCTATTAAAATATTAATTTTTAACAATTGTTAATGAAATTATAGCAACGGATTTATAATTCCGTCTCTAATTTAGAGACGGAACTTATAATTCTGTCGCTAAATTTAGAGACGGAATAAAATTCGCGTCGCTAATTTTAACTACAAAATTATATAGTCCGTCTCTAACTTTTTACGACGGAATTTTTTTCCATTGCTATATTTTGCGACGGAATTGTATAGCTCGTCGCTAATTAGCGACAGATATTTGTTTCTGTCGCTAGAGTGACGTCAGCGACCAAATTTTTAGAGACGGACGAATTCCGTCGCTAATCGAGATTAGCGACGGATTAGCGACGGAATTAGTCCGTCGCTAATTCATAATTTTTGTGTAGTGATTTTTGGATGTTCTGGTTAAAAACCGTGGATGGTCAAACCACCAGACCAGAATATGCCACCTCAACCGCTGTTGGTCTTGCCGACGAAGGAACCTAAAAAGAAAGAGCTGAGCGAACGGGTCAGCAAGGCGCTGCGGATTCCTGGCGGGGCCACTCCGACGCTCAAGTCAGAAAAGAGAATGAGTATAGAAGTATGTGTAAAGAATTTAAGAGTCTTTCCCTTCATACCTGTGGGGTTTATATAGCAGTGGAGAAAGCATGATCTTTGGATCTTAACGCATGTGATTGGCTGTTACTGCGTCCTTATCGGCACGATCTCCAACTGTTTCCAAACATCCAACGGCTCAGCAGAGTTGATTATCTTCATTCGACGATTGTGCGCCTAAGTGTGCTGGATCTTCGAGGACCAAGTTTGGGAATTTGGTCACCGTCCCTATCCTTTTAGATGAGCTGATAAGTCTGAGCCGAGGAGAACGAGTCAGCATGAGGTTAGAAGATATGTGGTCGAACTGTATGAGTGGTCGAGCTGAGCTAAGCGTGAGGGCGAGCTGACCTGAGCATATGACCGAGCTGAGCTAAGCTGAGTGTGAGGCTGAGCTGACCTGAGCATGTGGCCGAGCTCATTTATATGAGTGGCCGAGCTGAACTGAGCGTGTGGCTGAGCTCACCTATGTGTATGGTCGGGCTGAACTGAGCGTGTGGACGAGCTGACCTGAATGTGTGATACCAGGACCAAGTCCTGAGGTCAGCGTGTGATATTGGGACCAAGTCATGAGGTCGACTCGTGAGGCCGGGACCAAGTCATGAGGTCGGCATGTGATACCAGGACCAAGTCATGAGGTCGGCGTGTGATACCGAGACCAAGTCATGAGAACGCCTCGTGAGGTCGGGACCAAGTCATGAGGCCGACGTGTGATACCGAGGCCAAGTCATGATTTGTCCTTTGACCTTGTATATGTTAAGTCGGATGCCACTTTGGATCAATTGTTAACCTCTTTTTGCCACGTCAGACCAGTTGAGACTCGCCATATCACAAAGCTTGGCTGAGCCGTCCTAGGTTCGCACATATAGGTTTTTGAATAAGTTCTATTTTCTCTTAATTTTTGACTTAACAGATCAGCTTGATTTTTAACTATATGTGCCAATTAAGAGCAGTAGGATTCCTCCGCATCAACACCAAATGAGATTTAAATTCATACACTCTACAAAACAAAATATAAATTAGAATATGTAATTTAAGGCACAATCATATTCGATCTTTCTTTTTGTTAAAAAGTCTCGTAATGGAAGACCGAGGTGTGTGCATATATATAGATGGACTCCAACGCCCTTCTTTTATCAAATTGAATGATGAGTCCATATAATGATTGTCTTGGACTCTAGTTCAGCCCTACTCAATTGTACTTCTTTAATGGTATAATTAAAGAAGGACAATCATCTATGTAAATTTCTATCAAATTTATTAAAGTCCACTCCTTCCATACCAAAGTCTAGTCCATTTCTAATTCTTAATTATCCTGGATCAAATCTTATATTTTTAGTCCAAATTTATACCTTCTCAAACAATTTTAAAAATACATTAGAGTAGTTAACGATAATTCCGTAAAAAAATTATTTTTGAAACACTAATTTCGAAATATTGATCAAAATTATTTATGTCATTTTAATTGTTTTTTATTGCTGTCAATTGGATCCGTGGCGCAATGGTAGCGCGTTTGCCTCTAGATCAGAAGGTTGTGTGTTCGATTCACGTTGGGTTCATATTTTTTTCTATTTTTTTAATCAATCTTAATCTTTCTCTTCCGTCAATTATGAAAGGTGAATCCTCAAAGCATTCTGCGAAGTATTCTACCCTTATTATATATTATTTTCAATCTGCTAATTCTGAAAGATATGGTAATATTTATCCAGACAAACTTAAATAGAAAGACTTTTAATAAATTAATACGTGCATTAGTGCATATTCTACTTTTAATAAATATATTCAAACCCTTGTAGTTTTCTATAAATTTTAGCACATTTTTTATCTAACAATCATTTTTTATATTAAATAGCTAAAATATTTGAAGTATAACTTATTTTAGGCTGTAGACATAGTTCAACAATACAATTTAATTTCGTCCAACTTAAAATACAATTTAAAAGTGGTGCGTCCATTGGCATATTAACCTATTTATAAAAATAAATCAGTTTATAAATATTAGTAAGTTTTATATGGATGTTTGTTAATTTTATACCATATAAAATTATTTTTTAATGATGTATATTTTAATTTAATATATTTTATAACACAAATATAATTAAATGCCACCCCTAATTGCTTAGTTATTAGAGGCCAAAATATAAGTAAAAAGTCTTATATTGTGAATTTGATATTACCATATTTAAAAGACAAACCAAAACAGAATTACATTGTAGAATGAATCACTGAATCACTATCAATTTCACAGTTAAAAAGAAACAACAAATCACTGCTTGAGACTCCAATTTACACAACCACATTTCACCCTTCAATCTAGATGATTAATCATAGAGAATCCTGTTGAACCCGAT
>NW_027433187.1:0-5701 GCF_044706935.1 Curcuma longa
CCTCTCCCAGCTCCACTACTAGAAAAATGTTAATAGACAACGCGGAAAACGCGTTGTCTTTGTGGGTTAAAAAGCGTTGTAAGAGGCCCTGTTGTAAAAGGGGTCCCTCAACGACAACGCTTTTTAAGCGTTGTCTTTGTTAACATCGACAACACTTTCGCAACGCAGAAAAAGCGTTGTAAATATTACAACGTTTTTTGCGACGTTGTTTTTAATAGGTATGACAACACATTTTGCAACGGTTAAAAAGCATTGTAATTTTGTTACAAATTGCTTGGGTTTTGCAACGTTTTTAAAAGCGTTGTCTTTTGATTTTTTTAGCAGTAAATAAGAAATAATATATTTTGTAAATACAAAACCATTGGCTACAAAATTTACTAAATCACATACAAAACATACAACTTATATTTACACAAAAACCATTCTTACAGCAGGTTCATAACACAAATTCATAACATACAGCAGGTCGATAACATACAACTTATATAAGTTCATAACACAAATTCAAGTTACAACTTCCAACATAGAAGCTTCATAATTAACAGCAGCAGGTCCATAACAAAGGTTTCAACGCAACAGAATATCCTCCAACAGTAGCAGAAATAGAACAGGTGCATCACAACATTAGCAGCACCAAGTAACAGCAAGTGCATCACCAAGTATGGGCACAACATTAGCATCACCAAGTAACAGCAGCAGAAATAGAACAAGTTCATCTGCCAAATACCAGCCTGCCAAAAGATAATACTAATTTATCTAAAATATGGGCACAACAGCAGCAGATTTATACACAATGAACTATGGAGATCAGCATTCCATACCTACTCATAAACAGCAGCAGCAGAATTAATCACAAACAGCAGAATTATACACAATAAACTATGGAGATCAGCAGTTTCAAGGGTAAGATTATTATGAAATATACAGCAGCAACACAACAACAGCAGCAGAATTAATCACAAATAAATATATTTGTCCATAAAGGAGAGAGAGAGAGAGAGAGAGTGGCAAGAATGGTTAATATCTTGTCAATTTTTCAGTAGATAAATGCCTTCGTGAAAAAAAAAATCGGCAGAAAATCAAAGTGAACAAAGATGAACATTTGCCAATCGGTCATAATATATCCATGGAATGCAGATTATAAGATGCTCCTTTGATATTCAGGCAAAGCTTAAGTATGGCGCCTAACTAGCTTTGTTTGGAAGAGGTTGTATGTTTACATGTCTCCCTAATAATGGCATAGGAAAACAACAGGAAGAATTAACACCATAACGAGCATTTCAACTAAAATTTCTTCACCCATGGGTTTTGTCATATTTCAATTGTGTTATAATCTTATTCCTGGTTAGTACAAATAAAAACAAGTTGTTAGCTACGTGGAAGCTAATCATAAAATCTGGAAAAAAAAATCAGTTATTCTCAAAAGTAATCAAAATTTGGCATATGCTAAGAAGTTCATACAAATAAAATTATAAATAATTTTATGTGCTTTCTGTTTAACTGATATGACAGCAATGAGCAAAGGGTACTTAAATTAGAAAAATGGAAACTATATTAAATTATTAATTGAACTTGAAGTGGAACCAAAATTTCTTTGTTACTTCACACGAAAAAGAAAGTGTAACTCCCACAAATACAATCGCTTTGGCATTAGAACAAAGAAGAATAGATAAGCTGCCATGCAGATATAGCAACCATTCTTCAAGAGAGGAGATTTTCATCATTGAGTGACGTATTTACCTAATACTCATGATATGAGATTTTATTGAAGGGCTAATCTAGAGCAATCTGAAATAATCACGACATAGTAGACTGTGATGGATAATGATAAACCTCAACCATTTTAGCATTGGCCACTTTCATAATTTAAAAAAAAACTAAATTAGAAATTCAAGTTAATTACCTGATCAATGTCAACTTTGTACGTTGTGACATGAGAAAATTTGTGGCACATTTCCTCAATAAATGGGCCTATAGCCCTGCCTGAACATGATTAAAAAAAATTAACTTTAAATAATAACATATGCCACATTTTTCATTAAGATAACCACATAAGTAGCAGTTGTCAAGACATCTAGGTGGAAAACTTTATGCACCGCTATGGTCTTTGAGCAGAATGAAATACACCAATCTATCAGATTAAAGCACTAATCATGTTTTAAGTAATTACAATGTACTTCAAAGAATATTTGATTAAGTAAAACAAATATTACTGTTCAGTAATCACAGCAATATTTTCATCTACGAAAAGGGGATTTAACTGCAGGAGGTTCCAACCAGTGCAGCATCAAAGAAGGGTCAATGTGCCATTTTGCCTTTGCATACTAAAGAGGTTGTTTCCCAGTGTTCCAGCTCTCAAAATAAAGATCTTCTACCCGCCATGGGGTAAGATGTTCAACTAGTAAAGGAATATTTTATAAACCAAAGTAACTTTGAAGTGTGAATATAATAGGAAATGTGCATCTTGCTCAGACAACATCTTGAAATGCTTTTCTTTCTCTTTCAGTAAACTCCATTGTAACGACCCGGCCCCTCGGCCCCTTAGGCGGCCCAACTGGCGGCCCCTTAGCGGTCCCTTGGGCGGCCCAACTGGCAGCCCAATTGGCGACCCCTTATGTCGTCAACCGACGACCCTCGGCCGTGCCGTTACTCACTAGGTCTTTCCACCCCTGGCCAGTGGATTTTTGCCTTCCCCATGATTCGAACTCTAGACCTCCAGGTTAAGTACTAGAGTTTATGAATCCTGGTAGCCAAGTGAACAAACATTGCTAAAAAACAACGCTTTCGACAACGATTTTTTAAAAGTGTTGTGGTTGATCCAAAATAAACGCTAATAGACAACGCTTTCTGAACAAACGTTGTCTTTTAGTTTTAAAAGACAACGGTTTTGACTAAAAACGTTGTAAATTGAAAAACCACAACGCTTTTGCTAAAAAACATTGTCTTTGGGGCGTTGTCTATTAACTTTTTTCTAGTAGTGCTCCCTCGGCTCTCCAAGCCTTCCCCAGGCGAACCTTTGTGGATGTATCTATCAGCCTCTAACTCCGCCGCCAGCTCCGTCCTAGTAAAACAGGAAGGTCAGTCTTAGCATCCCATTTATTTTTCCAGTCACCTTTTCAAAGATGTTGAGACCAGATACTCCAATCTGGAGAAGCTGGCATGGATGCTTGTTCTGTCCGTTCGGAAGCTGCGCCCATACTTCTTATCTCACCCAGTCACAGTTATGACCAATAGCAACCTCGGCCGGCTGCTCACAAAGCCAGAAATCTCCGGATGGCTTGTCAAATGGACCGTGGAGCTTGGGGAATATGACATTCAGTATCAACCCCGGACTGCCATCAAGGCCCAAGCCTTAGCTGACTTTCTTACTGAGGTACCTGAAGGCGAGCCAGAGCAGACCTGGAAAGTATATGTGGATGACTCCTCCAATCGGCAAGGAAGCGGAGTCGGAGTTGTATTGATCTCCCCCCAAGAGGAGATTCGGCTTTCCATCAGATTAAGCTTCCGCGCCTCCAACAATGAAGCTGAATATGTGGCTGTGCTTACCGGCCTGCAGGCAGCCAAACGAATGGGAGCTGCCCAAGTTCATTTGTATTCCGATTCTCAGCTGGTGGTGCAGCAAGTAGAAGGAAATTACGAAGTCCGCAATGACAGACTTCGCCGGTATGCCGAGACCTTCACAAAACTTAAGGCGGATTTCAAGGAAGTCTCTCTTCTGAAGATTCCTCGGAATGAGAATGCTAAAGCTGATGAGTTGGTCCGACTGACCAGCTCCATGGTCGAAATGGACAGACGAAGGGCCCGTCACTCAGATAGCCTTCGTTGCCCAAATAGACCAATCCGAAGCAGTAGCAGAACCGGAGGACTGGAGAAGTCCACTCCTGAACTTCCTCCAGACAGGCGTCACCCCTTCTGACCCTGGTCTGGTCAAGTACTCCGAAGGTGCGCGACCCAATTCACCCTGATAGGAGATCAGTTATACCGGCGCGCCTTCTCCCGTCCTCTGCTCAAATGTTTGGGACAGAAGATGCCGATTATGTTTTGCGAGAGGCACACCAAGGATGCTGTGGCAATCACCCAGGAGGAAGATCGCTGACCCAAAAAATTCTGTTGGCTGGGTACTTCTGGCCGACTCTCCAAGCTGATGCGGCAAAGTTAGTCTCAACCTGTCTACATTGCCAGAAATACCAAAGTTTCTCACGGCGACCGACGGAGATGCTGAAGGCCTCCATTACTTCATGCCCTTTTGACCAATGGGGCATGGATATTGTGGGACCCTTTCCGGTGGGGCCGCTGTTGGTGCTATCTTTGCCCCAAGTGCATTGAGTTTCAATGTTTGGCTAAATCATGTTTAAATTTAGGCAATACTTGTGATCTAACATGTGTGATGCAAGTTTGCAGAAAAGTCCAGGTTGAAGACTGGGCAAAAGAAAAGTCAAAGTGGGAAGTCATGGCAAAGGAAAGTCCAAGTGGGAAGTCTTGGCAAAGGAAAGTCCAAGGTTGGTCTTGGCAAAAGAAAAGTCCAAGTGGGAAGTCTTGGCAAAGGAAAAGTCCAAGTGGGTAGTCTTGGCAAGGAAAAGTCCAAGTGAGTAGTCTTGGCAAGGAAAAGTCCAAGGTTGGTCTTGGCAAGGACTTGACATGACGAAGCTGATGGAAGCATCTCAAGCTAGTACAAGGATGATGGAGCATCCAAGGGAGGCACGAGGCTATGGGAGATGTTTGAAGGCCGAAGTCTAGGTCAAGAGAAGCTGAAATGAGATTTTTCAGTCTCACCAGTCGACTGGCCCTGCCAGCAGTCGACTGCTCATAAATCAGACGCACACAGAAAAATCAGTCGAGCCAGAGGAAGACAGGAGTCGACTGGGCAGTCGACTGGCCCTGCCAGCAGTCGACTGAGACCAGTCGACTGTGTTGATGCAGTCTGACCCGGTCAAACTTGAGTCTGATCAGACTTGGATTTGTTTTGTTATTTGACAAGTAAAATCGGATCAAATACAAAAGATTTAAGTTTAGTTTTACCGGGATAGTTGGGCGAGTCAAAGTTTACCCGGACTAGCCAATCCGCCAAGTTAATCAACACTGATTAATCAATGCATGGACTAAACAATCAATTCATTAAGTGATTAAATGCATTAATCAATAGTGATTAAATGTATGAATTAAACAATTTAAATGCATGTAACGTTAATCAATAGTGATTAAAATGTATTAAACAATTAAGAATTGTTAAGTGCATGAAACGTGGTGGTCACAATTAATAGGATGCTGGTCGATCAACTGATCGACCGCTTGCTTTGGTCGATCAGCTGATCGACCAGCTTGCTCTGGTCGATCACTTGATCGACCAGCTTGCTCTGGTCGATCAGTTGATCGACCAACTTGCTCTGGTCGATCAGCTGATCAACCAGCGTGCCTTGGTCGATCACGCAATCGACCAGGTCCAACGTAGTCGTGACTTTCGGGAGATCCTACTCTTTGCCGGGGCAGTTCCTGCCTGTTCTTTGTCAGGGAATTCCTGCCCGGGAAAGCAGCATCTTGGCCGGGAAAATATTGTCTTGCCCGGGAATAAGTTCATCCTAGTCTAGAGAAGGTTGGCCGAGAAGTGAGGCCGGGAAAAAGAGAAGTGAAGAAGAGAAGCATATCCGGGAGAATGCAGTAATGTCTGGAGAAGAGTTTTGGCCGGAAGCAACAAAATTACCCG
>NW_027433188.1:0-2775 GCF_044706935.1 Curcuma longa
CGTAAGTTTTCAATTTTTTTCCTCTTCTGAAACGGATTAGCGACGATTATTAAATTTCTGTCACTAATTTTCTGTATTATTTTTTAAAATTAATTTTCATTAGCGACAGAAAATTAAAATTTCGTCACTAATTGTCTGTATTATTTTTTAAAATTATTTTTCATTAGTGACGGAAAATAAATTCCGTCGCTAAAATTAGCGATGGGATAAATTCTTTCCGTCGCTAAGGAAACATTTAGCGACGGAATTAATATTCTATCGCTAATTACGGATTATTAATTCCGTCGCTAAACTTATAAGTTTTCAATTTATCTCCTCGGAATTAATTCCGTCGCTAATTACAACAACCAAGCCTTATCCCACTAATTAGTGACGGATTATTAATTCCGTTGCTATAGTCACGATTTTAGGGTTCTCGACTTCTTTTTTCTCCACACTCGCGTGTGTTCTTCTCTGGCGATCAACTCTCCTCTTCTCTCGGCGATTTGTCCTCCCAGCGGCCTCTCTTCTCCCAGCGATAGTTCCGGCCTTGTCTCCTCCCGGCGGTGAGCTCTGCTATCTCGATCTCCTTCAGCCTTGTCTCCTCTCGGCGGCGAGCTGCTCTTGGCTATATCTCTCCGGCCTTCTCTCCTCCCAGCGGCGAGCTCCTCTCGGCATTCTCGGCAGTAATCTTCTGCGGCATACTTCAGCAGTAAGATCCCTTTCATTTTGATTCATGTAAACATGTGATCTAAATGATATGCTTCATATAAAATTATTACCTACGCATGTATTGTTAGAGATTTCTTAGAGATTATTAGTCAAATTCCCTTAATTCTGCACTTAACCATTTGAAATCCCTTAATGCTGCAACTTTAATACATAGGAAATTAGGGTTTCTCACTAATGTGATGGAAGCCGTAACCCTCCTCTTGTACCAATTCAGTTTAGTGAATTTTTTACTGTGATAGTGAATTTTTTGCTTTGTATTGATAAATTCATGAGCAGTTTAAACCATAATGAGCAGTTTGAATCCTACACAGCTTCAAAAACTGAATCTATGTAGGATATAAGAGAAACCTTGTTGCTGGAAAGGGTTTAATAGAAACCGTGTTGCTGAAAATAAGAAGTAAGTTGAGTTTGAATCCTTTTATTTCAGAATTGATGTTGTTGCACGGTTAGGGAATTCTGAGCAGCAAGCTAGTTGTGTTTTCTTCCTCCATTTCATGATCGAAAGCTACTTCAAACACTACCTTGCAATGATCCCACTGATCCAAGATCACTTTAATTACCTTGTAATGACCATTATCTTGGTCCTCTAATATACAGCCTGAGGGCTGCTTGCTGCACTTCACAAGTGATGCATCTATAGTTTCATCAAGTTTAATAGGTGTGTGTCTAATACACATTCTGTGGCCTTGCTACACTTCACAAATTTAATAGGTGCTTGCTGTACCTATTTAGTTGAGGTTAATTGGTGCTTGCTGCACTTCACAAATTTAATAGGTGCTTGCTGTACCATACAGTTTATAGTTTCATCAAGTTTAATAGGTGCTTGCTGCACTTCACAAGTGATGCATCTACAGCCTGAGGACTTGATCCCATTCTGTGTAAAACTAAACCTTCATCAAATTTTAATAGGTGCGTGTCTAATACACATACATACAATCCCTATTAGCTCTTGTCAGTCCCATTGGTTCATGAAAGATCAACCACAACAACTCTAGGATGATTTCATTTTTATTTCAAACAAGTTTTATGTTATAATATTATTTTACAGATACAAATATGTCCGATCAGACAGCAGCACCCGGTGGTTGAACTATTTTGCGAGTTGTTGGATGGTGGTAAATATTGATATTATTAGTACTTTTTAATTCATAAATTTTTTTATGACATATGTCTAACATTTATATATTTTATAATGCAGTTTCACCCTATACAGTCACAAAGTTGCAGGTTATATATCATCTAAGTTTCACGAGAGAGTATGTCGTTCAGGTCATACTTGGAGGCATGTTGACGAGGGCATGCGAAGCTTTTACTACGATGAGTTTGTGGTAAGTCATTTTAATCAACAATGAAGTTATATTTATTTTTACTACTTAAGTTTTTTTCCTTGCAATAAAAGTATACTTGTGAGCCAGGGTAGGAGTAGGAATTTAAAGACACCTAGAATGCTGCTTGTGCCAAATTGTACAAAGATCTGTTTTATAAACAAAGAAAAAAGGGCACCAGACCATCTTTCATCTCAAATGACATTTGGGATGCATGGCAAGCCATCTGGGTTGTAGAAAGATGGCAAACCAATGCAATGACAGCTCGAGCGAACAGAAACATCTAGCTGGCTGGCCCAGCACCGGATCTACAAAGCATACAACTGGATCCCGTTCTATTGTGGAGCATACCTTGGATTTGGTAAGTTTATAATTAATATATTTGTATTAAAATTATTTAATTAGTAATGATTTGATTTTAATTTAATTATATTTTTTAATTTTTAGGAACATGAGTTACAGCGACCTCCTACTTGTTGGGAGATTTTTACAAAATCACATAAGTTCAAGGATGGCACATTTATCGATCATCGCTCGTAGGCATTAGATGTAAGATTTTAAATTTTAAATTTATTTAACATTTCAGTATAGTAATTATTTTTTCTAATCCTAAATTTTATATTAATTTATTTTTAAACAGGCTGAAATATTGGCTATAGTTGAATACGCGTCTCAGCTTGCTATTGAGGAAGGTGAGAGGCAGATTCTCAACCGACCAGTTAGATGAAATATATTATGA
>NW_027433189.1:0-3569 GCF_044706935.1 Curcuma longa
AGATCGACGCCTACTGTTCCCCTTGGGAACGCGTCCTCACCCACTCCACTTAGGAGAATTTACCTGATGCCAACTGAGTCCTCCTGACTCGTTGGACTTTTGCTCGGCTCTGTCCTCAGCCCCTTGAATTTGTGCTGCGGCTCGGTCCTTCCCGACCAGCCTAATCTTCTGCTGAGACTCGATCTTTCTTGATCAGTCCAGTCTTCTGCTGCAGCTTGGTCCTCTTGACCAACTCAGACT
Source organism: Curcuma longa (assembly GCF_044706935.1). NCBI lineage: Eukaryota > Viridiplantae > Streptophyta > Magnoliopsida > Zingiberales > Zingiberaceae > Curcuma > Curcuma longa. Next base: position 241 of record NW_027433189.1, read on the forward strand.
TCTGCTACGGCTTGGTCCTCCTGACCATCCCAGACTTCACCTGGTGCTCTTGACTCTGCCAAGACTTCATGCCTAGCTTCCACTAGGACTTAACCCTGTGCTTCCTGCACACTTAGATCACTCGTTTAGTCCAATAACACACTTAACTTGAACATAGTTCCATTATCAAAATTCAGGTTCGATCTGCTGGTGCTCCCTACACCAACAAAAACAGATTTAAAAAATTATGACCTTAACCAATTTTTTGAGAAACCTTGGTCTAACTAGTCTTGGATGTGGCGAGGTAGCTTCGACCAGTTCCACTTAGCTAAGTAGACCAAGCAAGCTACTCCTTACCCCACTTGACTACCCAGACCAAACTTCCCTAACATACTATTGATGTGGACCAAGGAGGGGATACAAGCTTACAAGACAAAGCCAAGGAGGAAGAGGCATTGAAGGGAATTGGAGGACCCATGACAAGATCCAAGACTAAGAGAATGAAGCAAGCTTTAGAAGGCTTAATAATGGAGCTCAAGGAAAAGGAGGATCAATGCACAATGGAGGCAACAACTAAATGGATCACATTCCTTCAACTTGAAAGTGAAATTGAGCCAACATAAAGACAAAACTTGAAGGCCCAAATCTAATGATCCAAGATGCATTCAAGGGCTACAAGTGTCCAATTTTCGTAGGTATTTTTGGGGGAATTTTTTGAAGTGACTTTTGATGTCTTTTGGTGGATTTTTAATGCTTTTTGGGAGTTCCTAAGCTAGTATTAGGGAATTGTGGAAAATAAATGTCATGCATGCATGCATGCATGATAATGGTGCATAATTAGTACCTAGTGGGTCTTAGTGGATATTAAAAGCTTAGTGGGAAGTGTGGTAGAGGTTAATGTTTCAACCTCCACTAAGTCTATATATAGGAGAACTTTTGTATGGCTAAGGCATGTTGAGTTTGAATGAAATCAGAGTTTTCTCTATTGTGAGAGCTTCCTTTGGTTGTTAGGCAAAGAACTAATCTTGATCTTATCAAGGCAACTTGTGGCGATCAAAACCCCCATGACTTATCACTCACCTTCTCATCTTTCTTGAGTGTGGCGTCAATATCCTTCCCTACATCTGAATATCAAGGTGATCCGTTCCAAGGTGCTTATCAACTATCATCTCGCCCCACCCTGGTACTATGTTGGCAAGTATCAACTATTCATGTGACCTTAATTAACCGTTTTATCTTAAGCAGTAAGGAAACATGATGACATGACATACTTTGTGCAAAGAGAATAATTAAAGAAGATGCATGTACATAGCAGTTATGCATGAGTCAAACAAGTCAATCAATTTTTTAAATTTCTAATAATAATCAAATTCTCGATTTGATACATTTCGTGTGCACTAGCGAATGTGTTAACCCACTTTGACACACTTTAAATTTTATTTAAAATTTTATTTCATTTAACAATATTTTAAATTAATTTCATAATTATAAGTATTTTTAATTAAGTTCATGGCTTTTAATTGATTTCTATTAAGTTATGTTTAAATTTGAATTTTGGATTTAAGTTTTGAATTTCAAATATTAATTTTGAATTTTAATTTCATATTTTGAATTTAAGTTTTTAATTTTAATTTTGAATTTAGTTTGTTTCTAATTTATTTATGGATTATTAGTTTAATTTTGAATTATTAATTTATAGATTTCAGTTTTAGATTTGAATTAATTTGTATAGTTTGATTAAGTTTTGGTTGAATTATTAATTTTATTATTTTGATTAAGTTTTTAAGATTTATATTTGACTAGCTAAAATTTATAAAATTATTTTTCTAAATTTTAGGATTTAATTTTGAATTATTTTGTTTTGTTTCTTAGAATTATTCATTGTTTCATAATTAAAGTGTACACGATTATAATTAATTTTATAATTTAATTTCATATTTTTAATTTAACGATCTAGATCTATTCTCTTGGGCTATAAATAGACTTAGAGTTTTAGAGTTAAGATATCAATTACTTTTGTAATCTTCTCTCTAAGTCTCTGTGCTACAATTGTAAAGGCTTCTCCGCCTAAAAGAGTTTTTGATTGAGCGTTAACTGCCTTGGAAGTAACGATCCAGTTGCAACCAAATTTTTTTTAAAGACGAGTGTCATTCTTCTAAACCGTCTATTCACCCCCCTCTAGCTGGTCCAACCCGATCATACAAGTGGTACTAGAGCAAGTTCGCCGCAGAAGGACTAACCGCCAACTGCAGCACCATCAACCAAAATGGTCGGACCCGTCATCTATCCGCCAAAATTCGAAGGGGAGTTCGCTGAATGGAAGCGCAAGATGGAGGTATTCTTTACGACTAAATTTGAATTATTTATAATAATGCAGTCTGATTTTGCAGCTCTCATAGAAAAGGATTTAACTAAATGGAGCAAGAAGGAGTAATTTAATTTTGTGGCGAATGGAAAAGCAGTTTACCATCTGCTTTCTGTACTCTCCGCACAAGAGGTCAACCGAATCGGTACATACGCATCTGCGAAAGAACTCTGGAAAAATTTTCTAGAGTTACATGAAGGGACTTCGGAGGCTAAACTCGCCAAAAGGGACCTTCTCCGGAACCAACTGACCATCCTTCAAATGGAAGAAGGTGAAACGGTAGTGCATCTGCACTCGAAAATAAAAGGTTTAATAACTAAACTAACGAATCTCGAAGAAAAGGTAAGTAACCGAGATTCGCTAAGGTACACTTTAAATTCATTCCCAAGAAATTCTGATTGGTCTTCCTTTGTCGATTCATTTTTTTATTGCTAAGGATCTCGAGACAACTACACTCGAGAATCTATTTTCCACATTTGAACTTCACGAATCCAGATTTGCAGGAAATAGAAAGGGGAACAATGTAGCTTTGAACGTGAACACATCAGAACCAAAATCCATATCCTTGGATGACGAAGACAAAGAAAAAGCATACTTGGTAAGGAAATTTAAAAAGTTTGTTAAAACTAACAAGTTTTCTAGGATGCAGGCAAAAAGGCGATCTCCGAAAAGATAGACAGTCAAGTGCTACAACTGTGATGAAGAAGGTCACATAAAAGATAATTGTCCCCAACTCAAGAAAAAGAAAGATTACCAACGTATGAAGAAGAAAGCACTGAAAGCAACGTGGGATGACACGTCTTCCGACGATTCAGAGCACGAAGAGTACACTGGACTTGCTCTAATAGCAAGTCATCAAGAGGAGGATGATGAAGAAAGCACATCGAGATGAGCATCGATGAAGGTGGAGAGTCATCCTATGAAAGCAACAGCGACAATGAACCACTAAACGATAGGTATGATGACATGGTAAGTGAGGTATGTA
>NW_027433190.1:0-9144 GCF_044706935.1 Curcuma longa
GAAATGTGCACTCAAATAGTGAATTGCTATTTATCCAATAAATAGTATAACCGTAAGGTGATTGCCTTAGGACACCTCTCAAATCCAACACCTGCTGACCTAGCGGTTAGGAGGATGCACCTGATGCTCCAGAGGGACCTGCAGCACCTGCTGTCCCTGCTCCAGCTCATGATCCTGCTCCAGCACCATCTGATGATCGTATCACACGAGTGGAGCAGAGACTCGATGAGTTTTACGGAGAGTTCCTGTCATTAAGATAGGACATTCGAGTGGAGCTCCAGACTTTGAGGCAGGACTTGACTACAGGTCAAGGTCAGATCCTTGACTTGTTACGAGGACTGCAGACTCCTCAGGCTCCACCACCTCCTCCTCCAGCAGCTGACGAGTAGATTATAGGAGTTTTAGATGTCAAGATGTATTTATTATCTTATCACATGTATCTTGAACATCTGGTTTTTTTTTGTGATTGTTTGTTATGTTTGTTATAGTAAACTTGAATGTTAAGCTTGGTTTTCAAATTATGACTTGAATGTAATTATTATCAAGCTTGATGATCTTTATGCATTAATTTTGATGATTTTAACTATGTGCTTTAATGATTTCTATGTTCTCATGATTATCCATGCTTATAATGTCAAAATTCATTTGATGATCATATTGGTGTTTAATTTGAATACATGTTGTTTGATGTGCTTATAAATGAATGATGCATACTTTCAAAACTTTAAGGAGGTAAAATTTCAAGGAGGAGAACTAGATTTTGAATTATTGAAAAGAAAATGAGTTGTGATGTCAAACCTTAAGGGGAAGCAAAATTTGAACTTTTATAATGATTCATAATTCCAAACCTTAAGGGGGAAGAAAAGTTTGAAATATCTAGAAGAAGTTAAATTTCACAACTTAAAGGGGGAAATGTGATTGATTAATTTTCCTTTAGTTGTGATTTCAAACCTTAAGGGGGAAGAAAAGTTTGAAATATCTAGAAGAAGTTAAATTTCACATAAATTCCAAGGAGTTGTGATTTCAAACATTAAGGGGGAGCTTAATTGTTTTAAAATTTCATGGATTTATGATTTAGGGGGAGCATTTGTATAAAAAGTGTTTGAAAGAAGTACATGATGTTTAGGGGGAGCCTTGTGGTTAAATCCTAAACCAACATAATCAAACACATTTTAAAATCCCTCAGGAAATTAAAAGATATTACCTCTATCAGGAAATTCATATTCATTAGAAATATTGATACAAAGTTGGACATATATTGACTTTATTCAATCATTTTTGGATTTTGTATCAAACCACCATATTTGAGACCAAATTATTTCAAAAATATTTTTCTCAAATATGGTTAGTCATAAGTAATGTACGTGTGAAATTTCATGAATTTTTGAAACTCGTACAATTACTTATGTATTTTTCAATTTCGTCTCTGATAACTGAAATCCAGTTTATCAGTCGACTGTTTCAGATTGCAGTCGACTGCTGAGTCGACTGATACACTATGAGTCGACTGATATTTCTGATTTCAGCATAAATTGAGAATTTAAGGTACTCTTTTCCCTCCGAAACGATTGTTGGTGCAATACTAAAGGGGGATAAACAATTTAAAGGAGATTTTTACCCTACTTATCCTATGGAATAACTTTTTGATCTTTGACAAAAAGGGGGAGAAATATGAATGTTAAGTTAGGGAGAAGTTAGGGAGAAATATGAATGCTTTTCATGCCTATTCATGTTTATCATGCATATTTCATGTTTTTAATCATGCTTAATCATGCTATTCATGCTTATCATATTTTATGATGATCTTAATACTCTGATATCATGTGATTCATGCTTTATTTATCAAATGTTAATCACATGCTATGCTTTATTTGATTTAAAGACCTAACTTAAATAAAGTTTTGCCAAACATCAAAAAGGGGGAGATTGTTGGTGCAATCTTTGCCCCAAGTGCATTGAGTTTCAATGTTTGGCTAAACCATGTTTAAAGTTAGGCAATACTTGTGATCTAACATGTGTGATGCAAGTTTGCAGGAAAGTCCAAGCGTGGTCTTGGCAAAGGAAAGTCCAAGCGTGGTCTTGGCAAAGGAAAGTCCAAGCGTGGTCTTGGCAAGGAAAAGTCCAAGTGGGAAGTCTTGGCAAGGAAAAGTCCAAGTGGGTAGTCTTGGCAAAGCAAAGTCCAAGTGGGAAGTCTTGGCAAAGCAAAGTCCAAGTGGGAAGTCTTGGCAAGGAAAAGTCCAAGTGGGAAGTCTTGGCAAGGAAAAGTCCAAGTGGGTAGTCTTGGCAAGGAAAAGTCCAAGTGGATAGTCTTGGCAAGGAAAAGTCCAAGGTTGGTCTTGGCAAGGACTTGACATGACGAAGCTGATGGAAGCATCTCAAGCTAGTGCAAGGATGATGGAGCATCCAGGGAAGGCACGAGGCTATGGGAGGTGTTTGAAGGCCGAGGTCTAGGTCAAGAGAAGCTGAAATGGGATTTTTCAGCTTCACCAGTCGACTGGCCCTGCCAGCAGTCGACTGCTCATAAATCAGACGCACATAGAAAAATCAGTCGAGCCAGAGGAAGACAGGAGTCGACTGGGCAGTCGACTGGTGTATGGTGAGTCGATGGTGAGTCGACTGGTCTTGGATCAGTCGACTGCTATTTGAACGTTGCTGAAAGTTGACAAGCATTTAATGCGCTTTAATGCAAGATTTTGTTGCCGATTGAAGGCATCAGTCGACTGGCCCTGCCAGCAGTCGACTGATGTTGCAGAATTATAAAAGAAGTCTGCACGAGATCAACTCAAGAACTTCTGCTATTTTTCTATCTCTTTGTGCTTCTTTTGAGAACGTGTTTGTTCTCTATTCTTGTGCTTTTTTCCTCTCCTCCTAAACATTATTTCATATCATTATTGAGGAGATCGAAAGAGTTGTAAAGGTTTCTCCTCCTTAGAGGTTTTCGAGAAGGAGAAGATTCATAGTGCATCGGGTGTGTGCGTGCGTGTGGATCCTTGGATTAGTCACCTCTGCGGAGGTGGATACCAAGTAAACAAACCGGGTTAGCATTGATCTATTGTTTCTCTATTATATTTTTGCTTCCGCTAACACACTTGCAGAGAAGCAATCGAAGAAGAATCGAAAAACGCTATTCACCCCCCTCTAGCGAACCAACCGATCCTAACAGGTATGTCTAAAACCATTGTCTCTAATAGGGATGCAAAATTTTTGAGTTACTCTTGGAAGACTGTCGGGAAATTGGGAACTAAGTTGTTGTTCTCTACTACTTGTCTCCCCTAAATCGATAAGCAAACTAAAATTGTTAATCAAACTTTGTCCTTCTTACTCCATGTTGTCATTAAAAAGAATTTGAAAATATGGGAAGATTGTTGAATTTGCATGTTGAACAGCATGTTGAATTTGCTTACAATAGAAGCATACATTCTACAACTCAGTTTCTCTATTTGAAGTTGTTTATGGATTCAATCCTTTGTCGCCATTGGATTTAATTCCTTTGACTGTAAGTGAGCATGTAAACTTAGATGGTAAGTAGAAGACTGAATTCGTGAAGCAGATTCAGAACAAGAACGGTTGAATATTGAGAGAAAGATCCAGTAATATATTCAACAAGCTAACAAGGGCAAGAGAATTGTGTTTGAACTGGGAGAGTGGGTCTGGTTGCACCTACGGAAGAGTGATTTCCAGAAAGATGGCATTCTAAACTTCTACCTTGAGGCGATGATCCATTTAAGGTGGTGAAGTGCATCAATGATAATGCCTACAAGATTGATTTGCTAGGTGAGTATAGTGTACATACTACGTTTAATGTTGTTGATTTATCCCCATTTGATGTAGGTGATCATTTCAAGACAAATTCTTTTCAAGAGGGGGAGAATGATACACATCAAGGAGGTGTTTATCGGCTTAAGGCTGAAGTATCGATAGATCAATTGTCACTTCTAGAAGGTTCAATTATAAGACTTCAGGCAAAACATTTCAAAGAAGTACTAAATGGAATGATAGAAGAACATTGGATTGATCATGGGAAAGGAGAGACCAAGATAAGCCCAAATGCAGATTAAGGCCTAATCAATGTGATTGGGCTTATCCATCCATGACTCAACTTTGAATGACGGTTGGAAGAACACTAAATAAGTATAGGGACTTGCGCTTTTTTGGGTTGTTGAGTTGTTTACATGTGCATGTATTTTGGAACTCTTAACTTTTTGCACACATGCATTTGAACTCGTAATTGCTTGCATGCATGTATTTGAACTTTTAATTGTTTGCTCCTATTATATAACGGAGGAAGCTCAGAATTTAAAGGACTTTTTGGTGAGATTTTATTTGTGTTCTCTCTTGGTCTTTGAAGGAACTTGTGAACTTATCGGGTTTGTGTCGTAGCGTTCAAACAACCGAAACTTATCACCTGGTGGTGTGGCGTTTCTTGTCATCATAGTCTTGGTTTGTGCTAGGTCCTAGTTATCGGTCAAGGCTTAACACTCTTGTCTTTTAATTCTTGGGGTTCTATCCATCATTGTTCTTGGGTTCCACCACGGTTGTTGGTGGGGTTCGTGTCATCGCTTGAGCTTAACTTATGTGATTTAAGTGTATGTGCCTAGATTTTCTTTTATATCTTGGATTGTATACCGTAGGAAGATCCTTCTATTGATAAACAAGGTAGAATTGGTGTTGTTTCAAGCTGCTTTTGTGCATTGTGTGATCTAAAATCAATCTACCACTTGATATATGAAAGCATTTATTCTCTGTTGGTATAGCAACTAATGATTGGAAACCATGCTAGTGGTATTGTATGGAATTTCAGCAGTGATGGATTAGCAGATTTGAGAAGTTGATGTCCATTGGTTATATCAACTATATTTGGTGGATTAATATGTTCACTGCTTTTATCTTTTGTAATGCTCATATTCTGGAATCTCAAGCCTAGTAATTGATTGATATGTCACACAAGCATGGTTCTTTATGATGATTCTTGTGTCTTCTGGAGTTCTTATGCTGTAGATTTCTTGGGTGCAGTAATAGATGTAATGCTTGAGTTGGTTTGTGGAAAAGTTTTTAAGTTGCCCTCGCTGCTGAATTTTGAGAGCTGAAAAGTTTGGATTAATGTGGTGTATCTGATTGTGGTGTTCTTGTGATTGCAGTCTTGCAGTGGATGAATGCACGAAGCTGTCTTCATGCTGTGATGAGAGCTTTTTTACTTTTGTTGCTTGTGGGCTTGATGATTACTTGCCCTTTTGAGATTTAAGATCTTGCTTTTTTATGTTGAGGTTTTAATTGCTGCAATAATTGCTTCAGGTAACAATTTAGCTGATATATGTGATGTTTTTGGGTTTTTTTTAATTTCACTAGATTTTTCTTTTCCTTGGAGTTAAATCTTGGTTATCTGGCAATCTAATTCATTCTACTATACTGAATTATTATAGTGCTTGAGTTTGAGTTTTTTGTATTTGAAAGACTTAAAAAAAAATTCTGCTGTCGAAATGGATGAATTAGTGTTTGGTTTGTGGAAACTTGTAGGTTGTCTCTGAAACTGGCATGTTGTATTGTTCATAGTCGGATTTTGTCACATTCTTTTTCTGATTCACCAGCAAATTGTCACAATGTGGTTAAATCTAATTTTGGTCTCGGTATCAAGTTGTTATTATAACCATTGGTTAGCGAGGTCTATTAAGTTTTATGATCATTACCACTTGCAACACAAAAGTTTGTTTCTTTATAGTTCATGCTCTAGGTAGCTTAGTTCTTAAGCTACATGCATTTACGTTTATAAATTTAGAACAAGAATTCACATGAGACTTTTATCTCTAGCCAATATGAAATGTTAGTTTTATGATCAATAATTTTTATTGTCCCATCTTTTACTTGAAATTTTTAGTAGGCGAGGAGTACAAGGAATATGGGTGCAAGGAGGTTGATATACATATATAGGATGAAAATATATCAAAAGATACATGTGTGACCGTGACTTCCTTTATTTATAGCTATAGGATGACTTAAAAATCATAAAAGGCTAAAGAAAGTCCATTTAGTAAATGTCTATGTAGACTAGTTAACTATTTTAAATTTATGGGATCATTACAATCCAAATAAAGTTAAAAATTGAGCCTACTACATAAACATGAAAGTTAAGCGACTACTTAAGCCCATCCAAGACTTGAATTAGGTTGACTAAGCCGTATGACTTGCTCTTGGTCAAACCTTCTTCAATTGTAACTTTGACCTTCATATCTTCAATTAGTACATTAAGTGCTTCCTCAATCTTCCTAGTCTTAGCCCTTGTAATTGGGTCTCTATTGATGCATAATCAGAGCGGATTGAGCATGATCCATATTAGCTTGTTGGGCAACTTGATCACTTTGTTTGACACCATCATTCCCCCTCCTTAAAAGGATTCATCCTTGAATCTTGATCACCTACATCAAGGAGAGAGATCAGAAACATTAAATGTAGTTCTCACATTATACTCACTTGGTAAGTCAAGCTTTGTAGGCATTATCATTGATTCAAGCAATAAGTTGAAATGGTCCATCGCGTCGTGGATGTAACTTAATAAGACGTTTAGTAAGAAATCTTTCGGTTCTCTCATATGAATCCAAGCCCAATCTCTTGATTCAAAAATCACTTTCTTTCGTCCCTTGTTGGCTTGTGTAGCATATTGTTCGATCCTCTTTTCAATTTGTAATCTAACTTTTTTATGCATTTGTCTCACAAACTCAACTTTTCTTGTACCATCTAAATTAACATGTTCTTTTTTTTGCATAAAATCTTTTTTTTTACTCTCTTGTTCTTGAAGTTTTTTTTCTTTTTCATTCATTTTTTTACTCCTCTCATCTACATTTTTTATTTTCTCACACTCTTCTACATCATTTTTCAATAATGGTGGCAAGACACTATCATCTTCAGACTCATTCTCAGTTTCAATATCATCATTTTCTTTCAAAATCATAATTCTTTTGTTTGGACATTGTGATGCAATATACCCTTTTCTCAAACACTTAAATGCATTTAATATCTCTATTTTTTGAAGATGGGATAGGTTCTTTAACTTTGACTAATGGAGAACTAGTATCTTTATTCTTCATAAACTCAAATCTTATCCTTTGCTGTAACTTTATCATCTTTTTTATTCCAGCTAGATTTCTAAGTGGATGAATTATGACTTTGCCCATGCTTGATTGAGTCATTCCTTTTGAGTTGTCTTTCAACTTTCAAGGACATATGCATCATATCTTCAAGCTCTACATAATGTTGCAACTTCACTACATTTACAATTTCTGGATTCAAATCTTGTAAAAATTGTGTCATGGTTGCTTTTCGATCTTCCTCCACATTGGCTTGAATCATGACAATCTCCATCTCTATGTGATATTCCTCTACAATCTTGGACCCTTGTGTGAGACTTTGTAATTGTTGGTACAAATCTCGATAGTAATGTGAGGGAATGAACCTCTTTCACATTATAGATTTCTTCTCCTCCCATGTGTCAACGGGTCTCTTTTTGTTTCTTTTCCTGTTTAGAATAATTTGATCCCACTAAATAATAGCATAATCAATAAACTCAGCAGTAGCAAGTTTTACTTTCTTTTCTTTAGTAGTTATGACAATCAAACACTAATTCTACTTTCTTTTCCCACTCTAAATATACATTTGGATCACTTTTGTCTTGAAATGAAAGAATCTTCATCTTGATATTGCCTAAGTTTCTATCAACATAATCATTTGTCCTTCCTCTTCTACCACTAATTCTAACATGACTAGATCTGCCACTAGAAGTTCTATCATCAATGTCCTTAGAAATGCCATCATCATTATTGTCATCATAGTTATATTGCTTTGCACTTTGTGTAGGAATTGTACCAATTTGACTATTTTGTAGTCCAGTAATTATAGCATATTGCCTCTCTAATATGTCGAGGATTTGACTTAATTTGATTTCCATGCGTTGCAAGTGTTGTCTTAAGGCACGTTGTTCAAGAGTTTTTTAGGTCTTGCTTCCTCTCTACTTGTCGCAATTAAAGTAAGTTGTTGTTACTCATTCACTCAATTCACTAATGTTTGCTTTTTAAAAAACTAATTGAAAATCTCTAAGGAAATTAGAATAAAAGATAGGAATTGAAGAAGAATGCAAATTGTAAAATTGAAAAGTTGAATTAAGTGCCGAAAGGAAACTTATCAGAATTAAATCTATACAAAATTTATTAAAATGCAGAATTGAATGATAAAGATATTGGGAATAAAAGCTGAAAAGAAATTTATCAGAACTTAATCTAGACAAGTGTCAGAATTAAATCTAGGTAAAACTTATAAGAATGCTGAATTGAATAGATCTTTAAAATAAGTGTTGAAAGAAAATTTGTCAAAACTTAATCTAGATAAGTGTTAGAATTAAATTTAGGCAAAACTTGAAAGAAATGCAGAATTAAAAAATAATGATACTAAAAATAAAAGTTGAAGGGAAATTTGTCAAAATTTAATATAGGCAAGTGTCGGAATTAAATCTAGGCAAAATTTAAAAGAAATACGGAATTAAAGGATATTTGAAATAAGTGTTGAAAAAAATTGTCAGATTTTAATCTAAGCAAGTGACAGAATTAAATCTAAGTAAAATTTAAATGAAATGCAGAATTAAAAGATAAAGGGCAGTAAAAAAAAAGAATACAAGTATAAAAATGACAAGGTCTTTACATCCACGTTTTGTTGTTTTTTCTTTTACTTTTTTTCTTGTTTTTTAAATTTTGTCCTCCTTTTCTTTTCTTTTCTTTTCTTTTTTTAGCCAAAAATAAAATTTATTTTTCTCTTTTTTTGGCCAAAAATAAATTTTTTTCTCTCTTTTTTTTTATAGCAACAGCAAAATAAGACTTACAAAAATTAAAATAAATGATAACAATAAGTATCGAATGATGAACAAAATAGATAAAGATTTAAGCACAAAAAGAAAAGGATAACTAAATCGATTTAGAAAGACCAAAGCTCTCTTCTGCAAAAGGTGAAATTTGTCACCCCAACGGCCCCACACATTGGCCCCACGACCATTTGTGAGGAGGTAAATCGAGAAACTACAGTTGGTCACGACGCAGGAGGGTATTGCCTGGCTTCGCTAGGATTCGAAACCTTGCTCTCTTCTGCAACTCTGCTATGTCGTACCTG
>NW_027433191.1:0-2202 GCF_044706935.1 Curcuma longa
AAAAAAAATTAGTTAATTCGGTTCTGTTTCGATTTTAAATTTTTTATTCAGTTAAACCGAATTAGAAAATTAATTTATAAATTTTAAGTAAATAAATTTATAAATTTCTAATTAATTAGTAAATTTTCATAATATTTAAAAACTTTGGTTAATTCAATTAATTTGGTCAAAAATTGAATTAACCGATGAAATATCAGTTTAGTTTGTTTGGTTTTTATTGGAAAATTCGATCTGTTAGATTGGTTTGAAAAAAAAATCAGTTTATCGATTTAATTTTTGATTTATTCGGTTCGGTTCGATTTTAACTGAATACTCAGCCCTATATGCTACGCAATTAAATTTGCGCGAGTGTTGTGTGATGCAAGGTGGCTGGGATTTCTCACGCGCACGATGCTGACGTGGATGGGATTTTTCAAGCAACGAAAAAAAATCGTGAACTCACCCTAAACCTCCAAACAACACGATCCTCCTCCCTCCTCCCTCTGCTCTGTTCTGCGTCGGTCGCCTCTCCCTCTCGACGCCCCTGTCGTCGCCTCTCCCTCTCATCGCCGCCGATCTCGCAGCTTTGCGAGAGAGCTAACGACATCGTCGCCTCCCTGTCCCGATCACCGTCGTCACCACATCCAGTCACCTTCATATGGATTTTAGGGTTTGCTAACTCTAAAACTCCCAAAAATCGCCTACCCGTCTCAAAATTGCGACTGTCGGAAAACTCTGTATGTGTCTTTATCTAGATAAGTAATAAATTTAAAGATGGTTCTTTTCTCCCTATTTTGAGTTTAAATTCGACAGTGCCTCCGTGATGTAATTACATAAGCTAATACTACAACATAATTGCTTGCGATTCATCACTTGCAAGTCGCAAGCTATGGGTTGTCAGGTCACTCGATGTAGTGTTGTAGTCACGTGAGTAAATTCAACTGTGCAATCAAAAGTTAAGAGGAAAGAAATTATTTTTTGATAAATTTGGATATATTAAAAATATTTAAAAATCTGAGGATAAAGAAGAATAGAAAATAATTCTCTATAGTGGAAAATTTTATTTTCGTCCTCTAATCAAACATGGCCTCTATCTCCATCCCATCCTAAAAATTCGATAACTCTTATGAACGTTAGATTTAGGAGTGTAAAAAATGGATCTGACCCTCCAATCTGATTAGATCCAATTCGAAAAAATTAAGTTAGGGTTGAAAGTTTTTGGATTCGGATTGGAGGTTTTTGATTGGATTAAATTCAAATCAGTTCAGATTGACTCAGATTTAAGATTTTTACAGGATTATTTTGGTCGTTAAATAAAATTTTTTAATTAAAAAAATTAAAATATTTTATTTAATATTAGTATAACAATGATAAAATATTATGATAAAAATAAAGAATTATCAAAAAATAATAATAAAAAAAGATTTTTTTAAAAAAATTATTCGGGTTAGTCACGGATTTGAATTTAGGATTTCAAATTGGATTCAGATAGAGATTTTTTAATAATATTTTATTTCAATCTGATTCGAGGCCATCCAACCCACTCAAATTGACCCCTGATTATATTTGTGCAAGAGTTATAATAAAATAAATATTTTTTCCAATAAGATATATTAAATAATAACTTTTTGAGGTTGATGTGTATAAAGAATCTTAATTTTCAAATTAAAATTTAATTTAACTTTAAAATAATTTTTTCATCTTAAATTCAAGTTAAATCAGGATTTTTGAGACAGATTTCAAATTCAACCAACAAATCATCTGCCCTAATTGCTTCAGCTACTTACAAATTAAAGCCCTTATGCATGCTCTATGATCTATGAACTAGATCATAAGTATTTTTTTTGCAAAAGGTGGAATTCGTCATCACGCGCGCCCCACACGGTCAGTCCCACGACCATCTGTGAGGAGGTAAATCGAGAAACTACAGTTGATCACGACGGAGGAGAGTATTGCCGACTTCGTCTAGATTCGAACCCTTGTCCTCTTCTGCAAGTCTGTTCCGTCGTAACCAACTCAATTATGTCACCGGGGGCCAGATCATAAGTACTTTGATACCATTGGATGAGGTTTTGTGATCACTCTATGATTTTCACTATATCAAACCAAATACTTATAAATCCAATCTAATGTCTCTAGAATATCATAACCTCTTCATAAATCTCATGATGGATTTTTGTGGGATTTACTATAATTGTTGAGTAATTAACGTTGTCATAGATC
>NW_027433192.1:0-14580 GCF_044706935.1 Curcuma longa
TTTGACCTGGCTAGTCATTACCTGACTAGACTTCACTCACTTCCAAATATCAAATCTTGTTTGTATTAACCCTTAGTTAAATTGATTAGACTTAGGTATATTATCAAACATCGAAACTATACAGGTTGATTGCACCAATACCATCGAGGTTACTTGCACCTTGCTTCGGTAGCTTAGAAGTTCTTGATTCTGTCAGCCAAAATTTATCCCCCAGTCGGTGGCTCGAAGCCCAGCCTATGACTCAAATCCCAACCGATCGCTTGGATCCCATCCGATCACTTAGAATCGTCGAATGACTTTCTTTGCCTAATACCTCAAGGACTTTAACCTTTGATAGATGTTCATCTTCCAACTGACTCATTTAGACTTTTACTGTCAAATGTCAAATCTTTAGTTCCCAACTGACTTCCTTAGACTATTATTATTTGGTTCCCAACTAAGTCTTGCCCCTGTCTAGTTCCACTAGGACTTTACCATTGTTTGGCTCTCAATCAAGACTTACCGCCGTCTAGTTCTTTGCATCATGTACCTGCACCTGCACCTGCAAACTTGACAACTTTGTTAGATCACAAACAAATCTAACTTTAAACTTAATTATACATCAAAACTAAATTCGATGTGGTGCTCCCAACACTAATAATCTCCTTTTTTATATGTGAAAATTTAATTTAAAGTTACTTAAAATAATAGAATTATACACTTATACGTGATAAAATTTAGAAGAATATATGCAATCATGTATTAATACAAGTTAAGTGAACTTTTGAATAAATTCTCCTCCTTAATATAAAACTCACCCTTAATATAAATATTAAGGACTCCCCCTTAATATAAAAACTTATGAATATCAGAAAAATTTATATCGAGAAAGAAAACATTCTTAACCTTAAAATCTTCTTTTCTCTTTCCCTTTATATACATCAAAAATATGAAGGAAAGGTTAAGATAAGAAAAAATATATTTAAAGCATGTATTTTGAGCATAAAATGTTGAGTAAGAGTAAGTTCCATGAAATATGATATACTTTAAAGTTAAGTAAGCTTTTAAAAATCAAGCAACAAAATTTATGCTTTAAAAGAGAAAAAATAGACTTCAAGTAAAAATGAAGTAAGAAATTAAATCAAGTAAGACATAAGCTTAAAAATGAAATAAGCTTGAAATCAAATTATGCAAAGCTTAAGTGAAATTAAAGATATTTAATGAATAAGCTTAAAAGAAAATGAAGTAAGCTTGATAAACAATAAAGTAAAATAAGCTTAAGTCAAATGAAGTCAACAATGATGATTATAACTTGAAATAAGCAAATAAACAAGTCAAGTAAGCATTAAGTAAATTTGACATTGTGTAAAGTAATCTTAAAGAGTTACTAAATATATTTAAAAGAGAAATAATTTAAGTAAAATGACTTTGAATAAAAATGAATAAACAAGTACGCTAAGTAAGCACTAAGTAAGATAGTCAAGCAAATAAGTATAAATTTAAGTAATTGAAGTCAAAAGTAAATTTAAATTTAACTTAAAAGAGTTCAACTACATAATCAAGCTATGTCAAGTAAATTTCAAGTAAGAAATAAACTTAAGTGAGAAATGTAGTAAGCTTGAAGTAAGAAATAAGCTTAAAATCAAATAATTAACTCAAGCCAAACTAAAGTAAAAAAAAACTTGTAATCATAAAATTAAACATCAATTGAATAAACAAGCAAGCAAGCATTTAATTGAACATGGAATAAAAATAAGCATTAAAATAAAGCAAGTAGACAAGTAAGCCAACATAAATTAAACTTAAAGTTAAAATAAACACTAAGGTCTAATCAAATCTAAGTCAAAATATGCAATCAATTTCAACTCCCGCTAAGTTGAAGGTCTATTTTGATTTCTTAAAAGTTTTCTAACTTCTAGATTAGAACATGAGTTGAAACCACACACTAATTTGTGCTAGGATGGATTGGATTAATATAGTAAACATGCTGTTTAGGAATCCAAAACGAGTTTCTTCTTATTTGGTTAATTAAGTATGACTCATATCTATTTATTTTCAAAATATGTCTTAAATGCGTATGACATAGTCTCCTATATCATAACTTGATTTCCTCTTGTTGTGCTATAAAGTACTTGTGAGGAAGAAGATAGGTTAATGATGTATATATTATTTTGTCTAACTCCTAATAATATCATATTTGGTTCCTTAGTAGATTCAACAATATATTTATTTGAAAAGAATTCTACCTTATATCTTGTGTCATATAATTGATTTATTCTAAGTAAGTTAAATCTTAAATTTCAATATAAAGAACTTTTTGAATTTAAAGTAATGTTACCGACCCAAGTACCTTAAGCTTATTTTGAACTTTGAGGGTTGTCTTATCGGTGCTCTGATGTAGATTCTAATTTTGACTCGGATTGACAATTCTTTTCCTTAGCCATGAGAGTTGTACAACTGATTTGGTGTGTTTCATTTGGGTCAATTGTTTCTTCATTGATCTCACATAGTTTCTCTCACAGTCCCTTTGTGCTTTGTGCTTTTAGAATTAGCAAGGTGGAATTAGTAGTTGAAATATGTATAATATTTTGTAACTTATTGCAATGAAAATTTAAATACTTTTAAATTGCTATAAGACTTATATTTAGAAGTAAACTTAGCTACGTAGATAAGGATTATAGAATTAAGACATTTGTATTTATGTTGACACACTCTTGGGAGAGTGCCCTTTGCATGTCGAGTGTCAACACAACATGACACCAAAATGCTATAGTTTTGGTTGAAATTTGAAACTCCAATTTCACATGAGATTCTAAACCTCTTAAGATTTATTTTAAAGGCGATCAAATCATGATTCTCAGTTACTTAACTGATCTTTCATAGTGTTTTCAGATCGAAGGGGCATATTTAGAAGGTAATAAAAGCATGAACAATTGGGATATCTTCAGTCACATACCAGGTAACCATACGATTTCTGCTAGATTTCAGCTAAAAAATCCTTGCTTTTCATGTGTATGAACCATCGAAAACCTGTTAGTTTATTAAGTATATGGTTGTTATCATAAACTTCTACTGAAAATTATCGACTTCTTTAACAGGAAAAATTAAAGATGGGAGAAATGGTGATATTGCTGATGACCACTATCATCGCTACATGGTAATCCATTTCACCTTGTATGGTATCATTAGTGGGGTATAATTACTCTTTAAATAAGACTTGTGCTTCACTCCCAAATGTTTGATTTTATTGTGCAGGAAGATATTGAATTAATGCATGAACTTGGGGTGAACTCATATAGATTCTCAATATCATGGTCAAGAGTTCTTCCAAGTGAGATCAGAAATTCAGTGCTTCTATTGAAGACTTAAATATGATTTATGTATTTTTCCCCTCTTATAGGAGGTCAATTTGGGGATGTCAATCCAGTTGGAATAGAATTCTACAATAGGCTTATTGATGCTCTTTTGCTGAAAGGTAAACTTATGTGTTCTCAAATGACTAAAATATTGAATGATTCTTTTAAATTAGAAACTGAATACCTTTAATTATCAAACAAAGACTGAGTGCCAGTCTGATCAATGAACAGGAATACAACCATTTGTGACACTCAACCATTTTGATATACCTCAAGAACTTGAAGATCGATATGGCTCATGGTTGAGTTCACATATACAGTATGTCTTATCTTACAACACCTTCACATGCAGTAGACTGATCTTGCATTAGCCTTTTCCTTCACTCGGTTTACTCTGACATTTTTTTCAGGGAAGATTTTAGATATTTTGCAGAAGTATGTTTCAGGGAATTTGGAGACAGAGTGAAATTTTGGATCACATTCAATGAACCAAACCTTTTTGTAAAATTTGCTTATGGAAGTGGAAAGTATCCCCCAGGTCGTTGTTCAGAGCCATATGGAAATTGCCATAGCGGAGATTCTGAAACAGAACCATATATAGCAGCCCGCAATATAATCTTATCTCATGCAATTGCAGTTGATATTTATAGGAAAAAATATCAGGTGACAGATTTAATTGTAAACATCTTCTTAAACAATCAGGAGTTAGTACAGGTTCTGAGATTTTTTTTCACATTTTTTTGAAATCTTTTGAAGGTTAAACAAGGTGGCTCTATTGGAATTGTTGTCACTTCAAAGTGGTTTGAGCCATTGACAAATTCAACAATTGATTGTTTAGCAGCTGAACGGGCATTAGCTTTTGAAGCTCCATGGTATTTGTTTCTTCTTCAAAACACATAGGCATTGCATTTAGAATAAATAAGAGTTTTCATGCTCTATCAAGGAGAGCCTTGGCATAATCAATACCTTGAAAAAAAGTTGGAAGTTGAATCTGTGACAAAGTTTGTGGTAAAACTAACTAATCTTTCTCTTTTACAGATTGTATGCACCTAACATGTATAGAAAATTGTCACAATTTAAAAACACATTGCCATTTTAGTAGTGATAGTTCTGATAATGTTAATTGTGTTTGCAGGATTCTAGACCCAATGTTGCTCGGTGATTATCCCCAGCAAATGCTTGAAATCCTTGGTTCAAGATTACCCCCTTTCACCTTCGAAGAAAAGAAATTTCTACTGCAGAACAAATTGGATTTCATTGGGATCAACCACTATGCAAGCAACTATGTCAAGGATTGCATGCTCTCTTCATGCGACTTGAATGGCTATGACAGGGATGCGTTGGTAATTACAACGGGGAGTAAAGATGGTAAGCCAATCGGAGATGAGGTATGAGCTTGTAATGATTCAGCTTGGATTTCTCAATCAAATACACACAAAAGAGATATAATAAAAGTTATAAGCAGAAACTTTGGGTGTTAGATGACCAATTTTTTTTGCTGCTTGTGGTTCTTAATTACTAAATAAAACATCCGAAATGGGCATGCCCTACTTAGTTCATTTGATCTTGCAGACTGGCTTGCCAACATTTAATTCAGTACCTTACGGAATTGAAAAGATGGTGCTGTATATCATGGAAAGATATAAAAACGTACCTTCATACATCACTGAAAATGGTATTAAATTTAGAACTACTACTATTGCATCAGCATATGATCACATGGATTTATAGGTGCTTTTGCTCTCGCAAGGTTATGGACAAGAAAGCAAAGGTTTATCTAAGGAGGAATTGCTCAATGACACAAAGAGGGTCAAATATATCAGCTCTTACCTTGGCTATTTATCCTCTGCCATAAGGTAACCATTGTGTTCAAGTTATAGCTATCAGCAAAGTGGTAAACAAGTATTATCTAAACACTTGGAGAAAATGCTGCTACTTCAAATGATTGCCACAAGCATATCAATTTTAGGCCATAAGTTTTCGGTTTTATCATGTCTTCATGGTATATATGTAAACAAGATTTATCAATTCACAAATTATATACATGGCCTTCTCTTGTCAATTAAAGGGAAATTTTGGCTAATCATGTGTCTCATAATGCAGACAAGGAGCTGATGTAAGAGGCTACTTCTGTTGGACTCTTCTTGATAACTTTGAGTGGGCATTTGGTTATACAATAAACTTTGGGCTCTATCACGTTGATTACCAAACACAAAGAAGAACTGCAAAACTGTCTGCTAAATGGTACAAGAAATTTCTGAGTGCTGAAAAGCTTCAATTGAACACCAAAGCGTTGAGACATGTGGTTTAATTCCCATTTAAAAATGGAGTTGTTAGATCATATTATGGGAACGTTTGTTTATTATAGTGTATTTATTTTGTTACTTTAATTTGCATCTCTACTCTTATTTCTCATGTTCAAGGAAAATTATTATTTAATAAATTCCTGTAGATTGCACCAATTTCATTACCCTTTGTGTCTGATTATTTTTCCCTTTTTCGTGTAGAATCATTGTAGGGGTGAATCAACGACAATTTGCAAATAAATTTTTTCTCTCTTGAAATTAAGGACAAGGCAACTTTATTAGCAGACATGGGCTGCTTGTATGTGCATGGTAGCTTGTGTTATATGTAAATGCAACGAAGATAAGAATAGACATAGACAAATAATATCAATGCTAACACATGTACTCCCATTTTACGTTATTTAGAACCTTAGTGCTTCTATGAACTATCAATTTGTTAGGTGAATTACTCATAAAATCCACTAAAAAATCTCATCCCCTAGAGGAGGAAAAAACTTCCGTATATCTTCTCTTGATACAAATATATATTAAAACAAGGAAGAGAAGAATAATACCAAGAGTTGGTGCAATTATGCCTCTAGGCATGTAGTTTTAATATTTAAGTAAAAGAAGTTAGAAAGATATCATAATTTCTTATATATGTGTCAAGTGGGTAGGTATAAAATAGTTTGACATGTATTATAAGTGCAATAATGGAAATCCACGATAGGTTGAGGACCACATACTTGATAAATTAAAATTCAAGTAGGTCAAGGGGGGCAAAATCTTGTTAATTGGAAATCTAAGTTGGTCAAGGACGGGATATTTGATGGATTGAAGTTTTGATATGTCAAATAGAACCAAATGTTAAGAAAGATGATTATGAAGTCTTAGAGGCAAGATGATTATGAGCACATAGAAGTGAGGTTTTTTGGTACAATGAACTCTTGAAAGAGAAAAATCTTGGCATGCAAGTAATCCCTATGAGGATGACTTGAATGCACTTGTATATTGAGGTACAAGTGCAAAGGACTCGACTTTAAAAGTAGTCAAAGTTAGAATATGCTATCAAAGAGTTTTTTAGTCGATTGAACTATGAATCGATGAAGCAGTGGAATCAAATGGAAACTTACATAATGTTTTCATTCGAGATTTAGTCAACTAGTTAATCAATTGATGTTCAGTTAGTTAACTCATCAACAATGAAAAACTTGGACGAGAGTTATTGATTTAACAAATTGCAATGACCGAATCAAGGTTTAAAATTTTGAATCGTATCAAATTTTAATTTATGACTAGAACGATACAGTTTCAGTACCATATCGTGTCATGCCAATACAGTTTTAATACTTTTTAAATATAAAATATAGTATCAAATTAAGAATTATATTATAAGATTAAGAATAATTTAGTTCAAAATTGAATCAAAATAATAGTATATTTTATGAAATTAATTATATTATATATTTTTTATTTTTATGGGAAAAAATCTTAGTTTAAAAAGGAAAAGAAAAGATTCTTGTAAATTAGGAGAAATAAAAAAGGAACATAAGTAAATAAAAAATTAATAAATGAAAGAGAAAATGAAGAAAAAAATAAAATACAGAAAAATCGAACTTAAGGTCCAACAGGATAGCTGAGGTTGTAAGGAAGGTATGGCTAAACCTATATTGGTCCAAGCTTGGTGGGGGAAGTGGCTCCGGACACCAGAAGGTCGGCCAAGTATAAGGGCGGGGAGGTTTTAGGAAGAAGTATTTGTCCTTCCAACCCTTATGAGAGGTCAAATATTTATCTAAAAAGCTATGGCCAAGTCGAGCCGCTAGATAAATCTCCCCCCTTCCTCCTTTCTTGAGGTAGAAGAAATAGTTAAAGGTGGTAGGATCCCTAGGAATTTGATAAATATCAAAAATGATGGAAGCACAGCAAATCAAACTAAAAGAGTTCGGGACAAGTTGAGAAAGAGAGAATTGGAAGTAGGTGGCCAGGCTTTGCAGAAAAGAGGGCAAAGGAAAACGCAAGCCTCCTTCTATCTGCTCCCGGAAGAAGGTCACATACCCCGGGGGTGGCTCGTGAGGCCTCTGAGCCGTGGTCGGAATTAATATCTCATGATCAAGGGGAATACCATACTGGGCCCTGAGCAAGATCTCGTCATCCTCGCTAAAACGAGAGGGTTTACAACTCTCATACCAAGGAGCCCTCGTCGACATAGAAACAGACACAAAGAGAAGCTGAGGAAGGGGAGGCGACGATAAAACCCTAACGAACCGACGACTGACCGAACTAGGAAAGAATACTGGCAAACCCTAAGCGAGAGAAAGAAAGGGCGGAGGAGGCAACCAGGGAAGGGACAAGCTACAAGAACAGCAGAGGGAAGAAGAGACGATCGGGGATAAAAAACTAGGGTTTCGAAGAAACTTACGAAGACGGGGAATACGGAGACCCGTCGGGAACGTGGCTAAAACACTTAAGGGAAGGAATGAGAACTTACGAGGAGCGCGGGGCTGGCAGAGAAGATTGGAGCAAAGACGACAGAGGAGGCGGAAGCAGGTGTTAGGGCTCGGAGGAACGAATGAAGAAGACGAAGAAGAGAAGGAAGTTAAGGCGAACGGTCGGCAGATCTCGGCCATTGAGTCGCCGGGCCTAAGATCGATGGACCGTAGCGATTAATAAATTGGGCGGATGCCTTAGCAAGACTATTTTGATTAAGATAAAGTCAAAGGAATGGGGACGACTTAAGTCAAACTCGAGTTCAGTCAGTCGCATTACGTCTCCTTCGACTAAACTAGGTCGGGAGGCTTGTGATCCGGCGAAGATAATTCCTGGGAACGTGGAAACACGTGACATGGTGACGTAGGGAAGGAGTGAAATCCGGAATAGACACGGGGCAATACCCTCACAAGATCAGGAAGAAGGTGAGAAGGATCGACCTCCCCAAAAGACGAGCCTGTTCTTCGGAACAATGGGGGCAGATCTCTTACAAAACGCACATACCCCCTCTCTTGCTGACGGTAGCACTTAACAACCTAGCGAAACACCGACCTCGGCTAGAAGACAACACATACCCCGACACCCAAGGGGAACTCCTGGCTCACGCTTATAGATTATAACCTCTCAATAATGATACGCGTGTTAGAATCCGACCTCATTACCAGGTTAGATTTCCTTCTCTAAAACCCATACTAAGGTCGAACCCTTGCAAAACCCCACGGCAGACCTCACTAAGAGGTCGGCACAACGTTCAGAACACAAGCCGAGCCCCTCTAGACCTCGGTGCATAGACTCCCATTCCTCACAACCTCCGTATTATCACACTGAGCTCGTATAAACCTCTCCAGAAGGTTGTAGCAGACCACGATGCTCAGAACTATGGTGAATAAACCCTGTCCTCTCGCAATAAGCTTAGAAGCACCGACCTCCTGACATGGTCCTGACACCACATGCCGACCTCATGATATGGTCCTGGCACCATATGCCGACCTCATGACATGGTTCTGACATCACATGCCGACCTCATAATATGGTCCTGACACCACATGCCGACCTCATGACATGGTCCTGGCACCACATGTCGACCTTATGACCTGGTCCTCGCATCACTTCCTTCAGCTACAACTCCCACAAGGAGCTCGGCGCATACCTAGTTCAGCTTATCAGTCTGTTTGAGCTTATCATATACCTGTGCAACGCAGCCACGCATACAAATCAGCCATTCCCGATCTCAAATTACGAAGTAGATACCAATGGATCGCCATGCTGACCTTTTCATCAAGTGTAGCAGCTTATTTGCGAGAGTTGGATTATAGACCAAGTCCCCCTACTTGGTCCCGCATAATCCCAGCCATCTAAAGAAGATAACCCACGCCGTCAAATCGTCAGATGTGTGGAATCTGTCACAAGAACGATCCGATGATCCCGCCCTCCATCGCCAATTACAAGCGCTGAGATCCGAGGATATCGCTCCCATCACTCCTATATAAACCCCGAAGGTATGACAAACAACCATCTTGAACTCTCTCTACACACTTCTTTTTTCGTTTCCTGACTTGAACGTCGGAGTGGCCACGCCGGGATCCCCCGGCGCCCTGCTAATCCGTGCGTTCAGTGATTGTCTCTCCAGGCCCTTCTCATCGACGTGGAACTACAGGTTGACGTGGCATCCCATTGTCTAGTGGTGTGGCTATCGTCGGCAAGGAGCCGGAACACGACCTTTCCTTAACTTTCCACAAAGATAAAATTAACTCCACCCCTCCATTACCATCATATCATAGAATAACTAATGACGACCTTACTTGAACAAGATCTATTTTATAAGCTTGTACAACTGTATCTTGAATGTTTAGGAGACTGGCAACACGAATGGCAGTGCATAATCCTGAGATCATAGCATGACTAACGGATTAACAGCTCAAATATAGCATGATTAACGGATCAAGGCTAAGATTCCTTGGACTAATGACGTAGTTAAGATTTCAATCAAAATAAATTTAATAAATAAAAAATAATATAATATAAAATATATAATAAAAATTATATATTAAGTGCGTATGTGTTTATAATTTCTTATTTTAAAAATATTAAATAATAATTTTATTACTAACTATATCAAATACTTTTCCTTAATATATAATATCAAATAATCATTTACTATCTAAATTGAAATTTTAAAAATTTCAAAATGTAATTAGATTTTTAAAATTCAAAAATTTAAAAATGAATTTAAAAATTTCGATCGTAGTAGATTTATTGATCTTTATAATCATTTTTTAAATATTTATTTAAGAACATATAACATAATTAATCAATCAAAATTTAAAATTTTTAATTTTAAATATTCAAAAATTAAATTAATAATTAAAAAATGAGGTAAGGGTTCTGTTTTCATCCATTGCGCATCATACTTTCGAAATATCCATGCTTCGCTTGCTTTTCTCCGTCTCGAAATCGGTCCGAAGGCAGCTCTCCTTTGTTGCGACTGTCCCGACGGTCGTTACGTCACGGTCGCTGAATTATAGTCAATTGGATAAAATCCCGGTAAACTTCTTATCTGCAATCTGGAGTAGAAGGGGTTTCCCTTTTAGATCCCTTTTGGCATGATCAGGTGTTTCGGAACCCCATTCCCTCCGATAGGAAAAAGTGACTCTTGTGCCTTTTGGCAAAGTTGTGATCTTTGGCGGCGGGCTTTGATTTTCTCGTGCGATGAATCATGTATGATTGTTCAAAGGATGCGATTGTTGCTGCTGGAAGTTTTGATTTCCCGAGTACTCCGCTTGTCTTTGGTCGGTTGGCTGTTTGATTAGGGTTTCTTCTTTGCGGAGGAAATGAGCAGATGTCAGGCGCTAAAGATAATACCTTGGTCACTACTAAATCGCTTTCCCACGTTGTTTTGGGAGTGAGATCTGGATTCTTGTACCATTGTACCAATCGAGCTAGGTTATCTTTAGAAGGTCAGGATTGTAGAGCTTTTTCTTTTATTAGCAGTGCAAGGGTACTCATACGCTACAGTACTTTGAGTTACTGATTGGGAATATTTGTATCTCTAGGTTATAGTTTGCTAAATGGAACTTAAGCTCAAAGAGCTATTCTATTCTGGTCATGGTATGGATGGAACATAGGATAAAGTTCTTAAGACAAAAAACAAAATGAAGAAGATTACAGTGGAGTGGTTGGGAAGAATGACTATATTAATTATGTAACCTATCTGGAATGTTATATACATTTTAAGACTCTAACCTATTCACAGATTATAATTCTTATTATTTTTTCTTTATTAACACAGAAACAGCAGTATTTGTCATCAATTGCAGCCACAGCTCAGTTCTCTTCAAATATATAATTGCACCTCTTTAAGAATGTTTTGCCACTAAAATGCTCTATTGGTAATGCCACATTTGTGATCATTGAACTTTGTTGCCTATTAAGACCATGTATAGTTATTGAACCTTTTTTGTTTTACTCACATTACATTGATTGCAAAGTTCCTATAACTGAAATGAACTGAGAGATAAAAGAAGTGTTCCTGTGGTTTGGCTTTCTGCTAAAAAACAGGCTTATTTTGTTACAATTTTTTTGATTGATATATTAACACTGTTTAGTTCAGAATCTGCTTCTTATCGAAAGTGTACACCCCATAGTTGCTCTGCTAAAAAACCTTATATTGTTTGCGTTACTCACTCTTATACACTATGATATTTTCTTGAAAACAAAATACTTAATTTTGTTTAATTAGTCATAATTTTCTTATTGCCTTATTTAGTTGTTGATTCCAGTGTTTACACGGGGATAGTTTTGCAATACTGTGATTTTCTATTACAATTGTTGATTTGACTTGTGATTCAGCTACTATGGTTTAATCTGTCTATAGGCAATTCACTGTCCACAGCATCATAGGGATGCTGGGATAATTTAATGTTGTTTAAATTGTGTGATAAACTATGATTTTGATGAGTATTTACATTTGTTCTACACTATGGTCATAGTAATAAAGGTTCTATTTTAGATTGGACATGCATCAAAAACGCCAATAGACAACTTAAGGGGGTTGTGAGTTTGTCACTTTATAGAACATCCCACTTTGACAGAACACTGTTTTGTGACTAACTTGTTCCAATATTCTAATTATCAAAGGAGCTTATATTTGCCTTTTTAAACTAATTATCTTTTAATGTTTAAGTGTGGCATTACTGCTACGATGAGTATATCATACAGATTGTTGCAAGTATTTCTTGACTAATGTACTGCTATCTAGACTTTATACTATGCACTAGTGCACCTCATATATTCTTTCACAATTGTTCCCTGCTTTTAATTCTTGTCCATCTCATTTTCTATTAATATCCATGTCTAGGAAGCTTAAATGGCTTCTGAAGATAAAATAATGGCCAATTGCTCCTCTTCTCCGAAAATTATGGCACCAGATATCTCAAATCTCAACAATGTGGTTTGCATAAATTCAAAACTAGACCCAGCTAACACACTTAACCTGCAAGCAGGGTCCTTGCATGAACCTGTGGCAATCCTTTGGGATATTGAGAACTGTCCAGTCCCAAATGATGTTTGTCCTGAAGATGTTGCTGGGAACATTCGAATGGCATTACGGCTGCACCCTGTCATTAGAGGAGCTGTCACAATGTTTTCTGCTTATGGGGATTTCAATGCCTTCCCTCGAAGGCTAAGAGAAGGTTGCCAAAGAACTGGGGTTAAACTAGTAGATGTTCCAAGTGGGCGAAAAGATGCTGCTGACAAAGCTATCTTAGTTGACATGTTTCTTTTTGCACTTGACAATCGACCACCATCATCGATCATGCTAATCTCTGGGGATGTAGATTTTTCTCCAGCTTTGCATATACTTGGTCAGCGTGGTTACACTGTAATCCTCGTAATTCCTTCTGGAGTTGGTGTTTCGTCTGCTCTCATTAATGCTGGGCAATTTGTTTGGAACTGGCCTAGCATAGCACGAGGTCAAGGTTTTGTTCCTGTGAACTCTTTTATGCCTGGTGTTTCTGATCTTGCTCCATGTCTTAGTAGTTGTGGCATAGAAGTGAGACAAAATATTCAAAATGATGAGGAGGCCATTGTCTACAAAGGAATTTCTCAACGTGAATATGTCAGTGAATCAAACATTGGCCAAGAATTTTGCTACAACTCTACCTATACGTCTGGAGGACTTGGTAAAAATTCATATTCATTCAATGAATACAGCAGCAGCAACTTCACAGGGCCTTATTTTTCATCAAGATCTCAAAGCATCCCATCATGCTTAAATGAAGGTGCAGGTGTAGATAACAATGTAACTGAACAAGCATGGTGGATTCAGCCAGGAGACCTTCAGGGTCTCAAGGGTCAAATACTCAAGCTGCTTGAGATGTCTGGTGGGAGTATGCCTCTTGCTCGTGTTCCTTCGGAGTATCTAAAGTTCTTTGGCCGGCCACTTTATATGGCAGAGTATGGAGTATGTAAGTTGGTGCACCTCATTAAGAAAATGGGCGATACATTATTTGTGGTTGGAAAGGGACATAAGAAGCTAGTATGCCAATGCAACAGTGATATGAGGAGGTTTCCTGGTAGACCAACCATGGTGAAGAAGGATAAGGGAAAGCAAGTTCTGGAGGAAAACACAGAGATAATCACCTCTGCTCATTCAGGGTGCTCGTCTGATGAGTTCTCAGATGATGAGAAGAATGACGATCCTCTCTTAGGTGCGGGTGAGTTTGGGGATCAACTTCAATGTATTAGACAAGAAGTACAAGAGCTTCTCATTTGTTACTCTTGCCCTGTTCCCCTTAGTTCATTTCATGCATTATACAAGCAGCGATACAAGAAGGACATCAACCTGAGAAGCTTTGGAGTGGATAGTCTGGAAGAACTGATGGAGAAGATAAAAGATGTTGTGGCATTGGTTGTGGATCAGGCAAGCAAGAAGTTGTTTCTCGTATTGAGCTTTGCAAGCAGATGAACTCAGATTTGCAGAAAGTCATCTTGATGATTATTATCATATCATCAGTCATTAGGCTTTGTTTGGCTGTATGTCAGCTGGTTGTCTTTTTCTTTCTTTTTTCCAACAAACACTCAGGTTAGGCACTTGTGCTTCCTCACCTATATGGCACTTTTTCTTTTAGTGTCTGTAAAGTGTATGTGAAGGTGTAGAAGCTACATTTGGTGCATGTTTTAGTTGAAGCTCTATATTTTTCATGAGCTTTAGTCCTTTTATTGGTACTCTGTCTCATTTGTTGTGCTCTAAGCAATGTGAAGGAGAATGAGAAAAAGTTGATTTGTTATGGTCCAGCTTTTTAACACTCAAGTGATATATTGTTCGGTGTCCCTTATTTTTCAAGCAATATGAATCAGCATTGTCGATACTCTTTCTAATGCACTTGAAAAACTAGGTCAAACTCTTCATCATGGGTCGTTTCTTCACCAGAATTGGTTGATATGATGTTCACCTCTAGATTATGAGCTTGTCT
>NW_027433193.1:0-8943 GCF_044706935.1 Curcuma longa
TATATGTTGCTACAATAACATATAATCGCTGTCACGACTCGGGAGATAGCCGCCCGAAAAATTTCGGCAGCACCTCCCCAGTATCCCTGACAATTCCCTGTATACACACATATATAAACGCCAACACGGCCTATCCATACTACAAAATATGGATTTATATACTAAATAGAAGTAAAAGGTGACCCACACGGCCACATACGTACATATCCTACATAATTACTAGCGAGAAAACTCGTCAAATATGCAAAACTCAGAATCATAGGAGCGGAAACATAAATCCAATAAAGTCCAATGTAATGGATACGAGTCCAAGAAATACTACATGTGAAAATCCACCATAATCATCAAGACGAAGTCGGAAATCCAAAACTATGAATCGTAAACAACAACACGACAAGTATTACAAGTATACCACAATACATCACACACACATAAAATCCTGTCGTCGTGAGATGGCGTAGCTGGCAGATCCCTGGCATCCTCTGTAAGCTCCTATCTGATATCTGGGAAGACAGAAAAATCCCAGGGCCCAAAAGATGTGAGTATAAATACTCAGTGGATAATACAGTAAAACAGTGCATGAATGAAACAAAGAATAAGAGTAATACTACATACTAGAGGTCAACAAAGTATCAGTAATATCTCTACAGATAAATAGCAACTAACATGGATCTCATGTAATGCACCATATGAATGACATGTCAAACATAGTGCAACAGTCAAGAGTCAAACAAGTAGACCAACAAAATGCAGTATCAGTGCGGTCCAATATATATATATATATATATATATCAAGCACATGATGCGCATATGCATGATGCAATTGCCCCACACGCTACAGCACTCGTGCAAGCATCTGAGACTGGGTATGGCTGGCATCGGGGGATCAGTACTCCGTGCCCTACCACAAAGTAGTCCGGTGATCCAAATCGAGGGATCAGTGCTCCGTGCCCTACAATCAAGTAATCCGGTGATCCAAATCGGGGATCAGTGCTCCGCGTCCGGTGATCCCGTAGCTATGATAAGCTATATATCCTATGGCCGATATCTGTCCTCTAATACTCATCACCGACGTACCAACCATGTACTCTCCAAGTACCACCCCTATCCGGTGTCGAGACAGATCATCGACTCGACTGCGTACTGCCACTACAGGCCGAGTCGATGATCCACAAGGCCAACTACCATCACGATAGACCCACAAGAGATTTACAATCG
Organism: Curcuma longa; assembly: GCF_044706935.1. Lineage (NCBI taxonomy): Eukaryota > Viridiplantae > Streptophyta > Magnoliopsida > Zingiberales > Zingiberaceae > Curcuma > Curcuma longa. The sequence continues at coordinate 1,219 of NW_027433193.1, forward strand.
TTCATCATGCATTATGAGGAGATGCTCAAATCATAATAATCAGCATCCATACTGATCAATGAACATAAGTAATAAGCCCTAACGATCATGGGTATATAAACTAATAATGATCACAGATGTCATACTCAAAGATAGAAACAATAATCAGGAATGATAATATGAGATCAACAGACATAAGGACAAGCATGATATAAACATGAGTAATGTAAAAGGTATACGAATAACAGGAAAGAATAACATTAAGGTATCAAATTACAATGACTGTAAAAGAATCATGTACTAAAAATGGAATAGAACTGTATTGACCAAATACAGTAAATTACCCACCTGATAAATCGTCAATCAAATAATAGAACCCCCCAAAAATAGATCCTCGTATATAACGAACTCCTATAATCACTCAGGGTCCTGCAAGAAAATAATAAACAATATCCCTAAATACCATGATATAACAACGAAACTCTAATCAATCTAGAGTTAGTTTAACTCTATTCAATTAACCTAACTTGGTTTATATTAATCGAACCGTTGAATTTCTATTCACATGAATTAACCAATTACTTAATTAATCTCATGTTTAATCATTCTAATCTACAAATCAGCAGCCTCTAATCAACAAATCACCCTAAAAGAACCGGCATTACCAAACAATTTACCTCAGATATGTGCCCTAATTCAACTCATGGGCGGCTGCTGTAGTCAAGGTTGTCAAACTCGCGATTCCAGTGTCGACTCGGTTAGGGGTGCACAAACTCGTATCGTAAATTCGTATCGTAAACTCGTACGAGTTTACAGATAATCCAAAAAAGAGTTATAAAATATCAAATAATATATATTTGATCATAACTTCATAAGAACAATCACTATTTCACATATCTAATAAAAAAGCATAAATATAGTTATCAACAACATGTTTTCACATATAAAAAAAGACTAAACATGAAAATTTAACATGAAAAGATATGAAATTTTTAAAATTTATATTTCAACATCAAGTTACAAAATGACAAATTTAAAATTTCATACAAAAATAGTCCAATAGATACACCAAATAAGCTTCCATTATCCAAATTTGATAAAAGGAAACATCAAACAAAGATTTCCTTTGTTTATCGAGTTTACTGAGTTTGACCGAGTTGACTCGCGAGTTTACCGAGTTTACCGAGTTGACTCGCGAGTTTACGAGTTTATAAGGGGGGCCCGATTTTAAGTTGATTCAACACAGAATTGAAATAATAGTTCGTAAACTCGTAAACTCGCCGAGTTGACTCGCGATTTTGACAACCTTGGCTGTAGTACTATTAAGCTACCACAATCTGATCAACCTAAGACCATTCAAACAGTGATCGATTCTAGAGTATCAAGAATAGAACATCATCAATCTAACAGACAAACATCCCAACAATGATCAAATCTGTTAACAGAACCAGCTAGGCATCGAGACCAGAACACTTACCTTAAATCCAATCCAAATCAAACCCTAGATCCAAGCTTAGGTCACTTGATTTACTCCGCCATCCAGCCGATCCTAATCAAGAATCTGTGATTTCAATCAAACCAGAATCAACACCCAAAACCTGCAAAACCGTAGATCTAGGCTCAAGAATCAATCTCAAAATAAAGAACCTACCCAATCGATACTTACTGATCTTCCTCCACTCGATCGCCATCACAGCTTCAATCGGGTTCGGCAAATCAAGTTGTGAAGAGCCAAGCTTCAGGATTCGAAGAGATCTAAAGGAAACCCTAAAAGAAAGCCAATAAATCCTCGAAAATCCACTCCAAATCCCTTACCAATCAGAGCCGATCTCCTCCTCCTTCACCGCGTCGTCGATCTCCTCCTTCTCGGCGCCGCCGTTTACTGCCCGAACCACACCCCTTTAGGCCAGGGATCAAGCTCACAATGGAAGGTCCCTGCTCTCCGGTGGCCTCCTGGGTCCTCAACACCAGCAACCTTCGGCCTCGGTCGCGCGATCGGGATGAAAGGCGAAGAACAGAGAAAGGAGACGATGGAACAGAGGAGAGGAGAGGATCGCGAAGCTGGGAAGGGAGATCGCGATCGGGTTTTCGACTTTATAATAGTTTAACTGGTTTCGGATCTAACCACTAACCTATTAACCCAATTAACCATTAATCAAAATAACCCATTAACCCTTGATTAGCTAATTGGGCCTTCTAATTGGGCTGGTTAACTTGGCTATTGGGCTTCTAAATTGGGTTCAAATCTGGGCCAGTTACATGGCTTGGATGGTTGACCCAAATTGAATTAATTGGGCTAAATAAATTCATTTAATTAGTTTAAGGATTAATTGTATTTAGGGTTAATTTATTTACAAATTACCTCCTAAGATTCGGTATTTTACAATCACCATGACTCTTATTAGTTTTCTATCTTTGATCACGTTAATGATGGAACCAATGTATGTAAAGTCTATTCATATGCGCATTATAATTGATATAATTATTAAGTCATTAAGTAACACAATATCATATGAGTCAAGTGGGAGAATGTTAGAAAAAATAATAATAATAAATTAATTAAAGAAGTGTGACTCATGTGAAATATTAATTAATCTAAGGGACTTATTGGTTATTATGGGAAGTTATTTTAACTTCTGAAAATTACATATAACCAACTTGATGGAAGATGACTATTTACATATATGAATTCTGTCTCTTCTAGAAGAGTCTCTTCACTATAGCCATTAGAAAGGTACGAAGAAAAAAGAACAAAAGGGAAAGAGATAGATTATAAGACTTGTAGTAATTTTTTTGCAATCATTTAAGAATTATAAATTTCAAAATCTTTTATGTTTTAATTTTTTAAATTATAAATATTACAAGAAACTCTTAAAAACCATCAAATTTTTTTTATCATACAGTTAGTCAAATATTTTGATTTATATTATTATTATTTTAAGTTATTGTAAAGCCCGCCCTTCATGCGTTCTATGAGCCAGGTTACTTTCTTACACTTTACTTCTTGTATTACTTAAAGTGCTACTCTATTTAGTAATAATTTAAAATTTTCTAACTTGTGCGGAAATATTTTCTATCATGTTAAATTTTCTTTCTTTCAGCTTTTCATCTAAACTTCATTTAAACACTCAACTAATAATTCTAAAGCAAACTAAAGCATTTCTAACTATATTTGCATGCAAAGGATCATAAATGAATTTCTTGCACTCTTTAAAACTAATCTACATACAATGTATCAATAGTATACTTCATGTGCCAAAAGTATCAATCTCAAAAACTAATTAAGCATTAGTTCATTTTATTACTTTAGAATTTCATACATATTCACTGAAAAGACATGGAATCATAATATCTAACAAACATTAACCAAAACTAATCTATTTAATCATTAGCAATAGAAATACTAGATGATACCCAACATATGCAAAACTAACAATTTATGAAATCTTCTTAACAATGAATAGAAAGTAAAATCTCTAAATTTTCTTAGCAATTTAAAAAACATCTTAATATGCTCTTAGCAAATTCCCAAGGCTTTCCATAGTCCAGGCATCACACACACCATCACGCATCCCCTTGTCGCCTTCCTTCAAATTTGCTTTCCTTTTCCTTTGTCTGCAGTAAGAGGAAATGCAACTATAAGCGGATGCTTAGTAAGTACTATCTAACTCACAAAACTGAGATGTGCATATATACAAAAATTCTAAAACTGCATGCTCATGATAAGAAACTTTTCATACTCATTGAAATAGTTTTCATGCTTTGAAACTCTTAAAACTTGAAACATGTGATCTTTCATGTTTATGCTATAATATCATGTAAGTACTAGAAATTCTCATCTTATAAATATGAAATTGCAATTGATATACTTTCTTAACTAAACTTGCTGGAACTTGAAACTTTTGTAAAACTTACTTTATTTGTTCGAATACTTATAGCTTTATACTTCAAAGTAATAATCAACTTTCTCTTGGGGCCCAGGCGTAGTACCAAAGCACGCTCCCTAATAGAGACTGGGGTAGCGAGCCACCAGTCCTACGAGGGTAAAGACCTTGGTCTTACCAGGGCCAAGACCTCGGAATTGGTCACCTGGATTTATTTTACGACAACCTCGGAAGTCGGGTACTAGCCTCTTCAAAGTAAAATATTTGTTATCTTTTAGTACTCATATAAAAAAATACTTTGGCATTTCTTCAAACACTTGGTGTGCTTTTGATCCTCAAATTCTTGAATTTGGGATCCTATCAAGACCTTGGTATTACTTTGCTTATAAACTTCTCATAAACCTCTAAAAGAACTTAATATAACACTTTATCATTCTACATGCATACAATTCTAGAGTTTACATATAGTTTAGAGTTTTTACATAGAGTGAACACAATTATTTAAGGCATGCTACGAAGGTAAAGGAAAAATACCGAAACAACTCTTACTGCAGGTGAGTAGTACTTACAAACGAAATCCTATGGTTGAAGACTCCAAACACTCTAGTGTGTTTAGAAAACCCTTGTCGGCATGTCCGAACCCTACGGAATAGACTTCCCAGTTCCCTTCTCTTGGCCAGCCACCACAAGGAGGAAGAGAGAAGGAGGAAACTAGGCGAGAAAAGAAGAAAACCCTAGGTTTTCTTCTGGGGACGCCAAAAAGAGAGAGGAAGAGAAAAAAAGGTTTTCTTTTTTTTTTCCTCTCTGTAACACCCCGATTATTTCTCCCTATTTTAGGAATATTAAATAGATTTAAAATTATAATAAAAGATTCTTTAGTTAAATGATAGAAGGGGTTTTGACAAAATAAAATAGGTGAAAAGATTCCTCTCGCAAAGACGAATCCAACAAAATTAGTTTGGACCGAATCGGAGGTCGTTTGGTTAGCCGAACCAAGCAAACCAAAATTTAGGATCCGGTTTGCTACAGTAATTAATTTAACCGGTTTAATGAATCCGAGATTTTAATTGGGCCCGGCCCACATTTAACGCGACGGCCCTATTAAAACTACGCGACTTTCCGCGCAGACCGCGTCGGCCGCCGGCTTCTCGCCTCCGAGCCGCGTCCGCCCGCATCCGTTCCCACCGGCGAAAAGCTCGGCTATAAACGGAAGAGGCGTTAAAAGGAAACCCTAGCCCACCCAGTTCCGCAGCCTCTTCGCCCACGCGACCCGCACCCCAGCTGTGACGCCTCCTCCCACAGCCGCTGCGCCCTTCGCCAGAGAAGCAGAGCGCCGCCGACCGGCTGATCACCGCCCGACGCCGCACGCCGCCGCCTGCGGCGCTCCCTGCCCTGCCGCTGCTCCGCCACCAGGACACCACGCCGACGCCTTCCCTGCGTTCGCGTCGAAGAAGAAGAAGCCCACGCCGAAGAAGAAGATTAATTAACGAGATTAATTAATTAAGGTAAGGTTTAATCAATTTTAATCTAGGTTAATTACGCTTAATGATGTTTTGAATTAAAGAGTTTAAATTGGTATTCGATTAAGGATTAATTAGTTTAATCAGTAATTAATTAGTTAATCCATAAATGGGTTTTAATTAGTAATTAATTGATAGTTAATCGAAAGATTAGTTAAGTCAATTGGAGTAGTTCAATTATGATAATTGGATTACTTTAATAAGTTTAGTAATTAATTAGTATATAATTAAGGGTTAAGTTAGATAATTGATTAATTAAGTATTAGGATTTCAATAATTAAGGGATAATTAAATATCGAAGAATTAGATTAGGTTAATGATTGTGGTTAAGTTGTAGTTATGATTTTTGCAAGGTCGTGCAAAGAAGGTGCTAGAGCACCGCTTTCCATGACATGATTTGTGTTAAACATGAATGTATTTATATGTATGCTCTTTCTATGACGTGATTTATGTTAGACGTGAATGTATTTATGTGTTCTTCCTCTAGTATGATTCATGTTAAAATAAGAATATATATATGTTCTTTCCATAGTATGATTTAGGATTTAACCATGAATATGTAAATTATTCTTCCTATTTAGGATGTAAGTAAAGCATGATAAATGATTGATGAAAGGACAAAGATATAGAAAGTAAAAGAGTAACGACACGGTCGACGGGCCGACGGTCGACGGTCGACGACCACAAGGGTCGCCAAATGGGCCGCCGAATGGACCGCCAAATGGGCTGGGCCGGGTCGTTACAATTCAAACGTATGACTTTCAATTATAAAGAAACTAAGAAATTTCCTATGCCGACGGTCGACGGTCGACGACCACAAGGGTCGCCAAATGGGCCGCCGAATGGACCGCCAAATGGGCTAGGCCGGATGAGTAACGACACGGTCGACGAGCCGACGGTCGACGGTCGACGACCACAAGGGTCGCCAAATGGGCCGCCGAATGGACCGCCAAATGGGCTGGGCCGGGTCGTTACCATTCAAACGTATGACTTTCAATTATAAAGAAGCTAAGAAATTTTCTATGCAATACAAATATTTCCATGTTCAGGTAGTTTCTGCTTAAGTACATGACTTCATAACTACAAGTTATTTCCTGTTTAATTACTAAGAAAGCATGCAATGATTTCCGTTGTTTTGTGAGATTAGGTATGTACTTACTAAGCTTTGCTTATAGTTGCATTCCTTATACTGCAGATAGAGGTAAAGAAAAGTGTTAAGCAACGGGAGGCAGCAGGAGCAGTGTTCGATGTGTGTGGCGGCGGAACCGCGGATTAGAATAAATAAATGAATAAACACCTTATATCAATTATGTATTTTATATCAATGGCTTCCGCATGCATCGTAAATTGAACAGTTGTTTTATTCCGTTATAAGAATATTCCTTTTGATAGAATTTATCTATTGGATTTTCTACCAATAATTTAATAATGATAAGATATACGTAACATCCCCCTATTAGAAAGGAGGAGGGTCGTTACAAGGTTTTGATAGAATATTAACTTTACCGTTGGCCTTATCTGTCCCTTATGCATAGCAAAAGAAGAATTCTCGACTTAGACATGTTCATATATATAGGTATGTAAGATAATGAACTATTAATTGAATAAAAGGTTACTTTGTATTACTTGTCATGTATGACTAATAAAGAAAATGATGAGAAGATCGAGGACGAAACTTTTATAAGGATGGGAGATTGTAACACCCCGATTATTTCTCCCTATTTTTAGGGATTTTAATTAGATTTAAAATTCTAATAAAAGTACTTTAGTTAAACAATAGAAGAGAGTTTAATAAAATAAAATGGATAAAAAGGTTTGTCTCGCGAAGACGAATCCAACAGACCTTGTTTGACCAAATCGGAGGTCGTTTGGTTAGTAAACCAAGTGAACCAAAATTGAACCCGGTTCGGTTCAATCGTTATAATGGATTTAATCGATGGGTTTAAATTTAATTGGGGGAGTTTACTGTGCACTCCTCGTTATAACCCTTCGCTCGTTCTCCCCTGCGCTGCGAGACCGCGCCCGCGCGACCTCGTCCGCGCGACCACGCCCGCCGCCGCCCGCGTCCGCCGGCGGAAAATCCGGAACGACGCCTCCCCCTTTCCTCGCGCCGCCTCCCTCACCAGCCGAAGCCAGCACTGCAGGACGCCGGGTCTGCTCCCTCCTCCGAAGCCACCTCCGCCGACACCCTGCTGCCGGCCGCCGCGGCGCCAAGACGCCGCGACGTCGCCGCCGCGTAGGCAGAGCAGACGCCGCCGCTCGCCGCAATCCAGCTGTCACCGCCCCGGTCTCCTCTGCACAGCTCGACGTCGCCTGACCGCCGCCGTCCAGCCGACACAGAC
>NW_027433194.1:0-6081 GCF_044706935.1 Curcuma longa
ATATTCATTACACGAAGGAAAAGATCTGTGAGAACATAACATGTCAGGATTTCAGTATCCTTGGAAGCAAAATACAAAATGAATATGATGAGAATACTAGATGATTGAAATTTAGGTATATGAAAAAAATACTTAAAAACAATCAATGAACTAGTTTGCCATGCTTCATGCAAGTTTCTTAATATTGAAGTGATTTAACACTTTCTTATGAGGATATCTAATCCTCATCAATCTAGTTTCTCCAACATGAGGGCATTTTGTGTTAAGCAGAAACTTCTATGCTCTTCGAATAGTAACAGTATAAATCTAGATACACATTCTATTTTCAAGAAAAGTACTTGAATTCTGTAGATGATAATTGTAAATCATACCATTTTTTTACTGGAGAGTTATGATATACAAGTTCAACACACAAAAATAAGAAATTTCCATTTCAAATCAAATCTTTTATTTTGATATGATGATCTAGATAGAATTGGAAATCTAAAATGAATCAGGACTTACAGCCAAAACTAGAAAAGGAATCACTTCCATGATGATGAGTGTTGACTTAACTCCAATGGCACTATAGAAACCAATTGATCCAAGAACAGAGAGCAAGACCAGGACTACACCAGATAGGCCAAGAAGCACCTAAAGGGAAAGTATATCAAACGAGCATGAACAAATGAGTATAATAGAATTCAAACTAGCAATTCAAGATAATAGAAAAAAAAGCATAAAAAAAGATATATGCCGTTCTCATGCTATTTGCCATCATGTATTAAATTTAAAAGTTTTGGTAAGATTGCATGTCTATGATTAGACTACAAACAATGAAATTACTACAAAGGTGACAAACAAAAGCTAACATTTCTTAGAAATATGGAAAGTAATTAGATAGTAAATAATCTAAAAAATTAATACAAAAGTCCATGTTTAAAATTTTGTACAAATCATGACTTTCAGGAAATGCCTTTGAAGCCATAGGACATACAAATGGGTAGAAACAAGAGTCAAGAATTATGATACCTTTGAAGAAACAAAATGGAAGAAAACTGATGTTTCTCTCCCAACATCTCAGTTAATGAAGCAATCCCAAAAACCTGACAAATGCACAACACGTAATAAAAGAAATATTAAAAAATTAGCATCAATCACATTACATAAACTTGTTGATTGAAATTCAGTTTTCAAGTGATTGAAAAAAATAACTAAAAAGACAGTAATATTGCAAAATGATGGGAACTGTGATGCTATCAAACTTGTATCGAATAATATTTCTTCCAACAACAACAAAAGAAGTAAGAGATATTGCAAAATAAGAACAAAGTTTTGATCTAGATCTGAAGAGTTTATACTTGTCATTCAAATGCTTAAACTGAAAAATAAAAACATGTGGAGATCATGCACCTTCAAGAGATTAATTATTCTTTCAAACCATCATGAATATAATTATAATTTCTTTAATTCACTGCGACAGTACATATATATAGTAGGTTTTTATATGAAATTAATATACCAGTCAAATGGCGCTGTCTCCATTTACTTCTCTATGTATAAAGATGAACCCTAGCTAGAACCCTAGACGAAAACCTAAAAAGAGTACTTGAATAGTACTGAATGAAACTTTGGCTCCTATATATCTCTGAGTATTATCATATACAGTCTTGATCTCTAAAATGAATCTCGAAGAACGGAGCTGCAGAAATTGCAGTGGACATATAAGGTCGTATCAAGTAAAGCAACCCATCTCGAAGAACCAAGCCGGCAGCAGGCTGTGCAACCAGGTTGGCGGCCGAGTCCACCACCAGACCCAGCGGCTGGCCATGCCACCACATCCGGCGGCCGGCCGCGCAAGAGGTCTACCACAGGGACGCGCCTAAGGGGACCAAGGGGAGAAAAAATTAGGGTTTACCTAAGACACCGGAGAAGGAGATCCTGCCGGGAAAATGAAGCCGGAGAAGGAGATCCCGCCGGGAAAATGAAGCCGGAGAAGGAGATCGACGCAGGAGAGGAGAGAGGCAGCGGAGAGACGACGCAGCGGGACTTTAGGGTTCGGGCAAAAAACCAAGGAAAAAAACCGGGTTAATAATATCTAGTTAGCGACCGAAATTGGATTCGGTCGCTAATTAACGACCGAACCCAATTTCGGTCGCTAATTAGTGACCGAACTTGAGTTCGGTCGTTATTAGCGACCGAACTCAAGTTCAGTCGCTAATTCTTGACTTGTTTTTTAAGGGACGGGTGAGGTATGGATAGAGAAGGAAGAGGAATTAAAGGCGGAAAGAAATCTGGAGTGGAGTAAGATGTGACGTCAGACAGCTTCGTAAAAATTTAAATAGTTTTAAAAGTAATGATGAAAATAATTTTTAAACAAAAATCAATAATATTTTTTAAATTTAAGATTAAATCATTATAAATTATATTTGATAATCATTAAATTTTATTTAGCGATCGAACTTGAGTTCGGTCGCTAATTAGAGACCGAACTCAAGTTCGGTCGCTAATTCGGATAAAAAATTAAGGGAAAAAATCAGGCTAATAATCTCTAATTAGCGACCGAAATCAATTTCAGTCACTAATTAGCGACCGAATACAATTTCGGTCGGTAATTAGCGACCGAAATCTGTTTCAGTCGCTAATTAGCGACCGAATCCAATTTCGGTCGTTAATATTTAGCGACCGAACCAAATTTCGGTCGCTAATTAGTGACTGAAATTAATTTCAGTCGCTAAATATTAACGACCGAATATAATTTCAGTCGCTAACTTTTTTTCTTATCGTCCGATTTAAAAAATACCAACCCAACTAAATTTCGGTCGCTGAAATAGCGACCGAAATATATATTCGGTCGCTAAATAGCGACTGAATTTTAACGTCGGTCGTAAATTTGCGACCGAAAAAATTTCAGTCGCTAAATAGCGACCGAACAAATTCAGTCGCTAAATAGCGACTGAAATGCAAATTCAGTCGTTATTTTAACGACCAAAAAATATTCGGTCGTTAAATCCGTCGCTAATCATGGGTTTTTTTGTAGTGATGGCGAAGAAGATGATCAGATCTTGAGCAGGCTTCTTTTATAATTCTTCGACATTAGTCGACTGCTGGCAGAGCCAGTCGACTGATGGCTTCAATCGGCAACAAAATCTTGCATTAAAGCGCATTAAATGTTTACCAACTTTCGCCAACGTTCAAATAGCAGTCGACTGATCCAAGACCAGTCGACTGGCATCAGTCGACTTTCAATACTCCAGTCGACTGCCCAGTCGACTCCTGTCTTCCTCTGGCTCGACTGATTTTTCTATGTGCGTCTGATTTATGAGCAGTCAACTGCTGGCAGGGCCAGTCGACTGGTGAAGCTGAAAAATCTCATTTCAGCTTCTCTTGACCTAGACCTCGGCCTTCAAACACCTCCCATAGCCTCGTGCCTTTCCTGGATGCTCCATCATCCTCGCACTAGCTTGAGATGCTTCCATCAGCTTCGTCATGTCAAGTCCTTGCCAAGACTACCCACTTGGACTTTTCCTTGCCAAGACTACCCACTTGGATTTTTCTTTGCCAAGACTACCCACTTGGACTTTTCTTTTGCCAAGACCAACCTTGGACTTTCCTTTGCCAAAACTTCCCACTTGGACTTTCCTTTGCCAAGACTTCCCACTTGGACTTTTCTTTTGTCAAGACCACGCTTGAACTTTTCTTTTGCCAAGTCTTCAACCTGGACTTTCCTGCAAACTTGCATTACACATGTTAGATCACAAGTATTGCCTAACTTTAAACATGGTTTAGCCAAACATTGAAACTCAATGCACTTGGGGCAAAGATTGCACCAACATGTAGGAATCACCTCGGAAGGTCCGGTTAAGACTCTCCTCCTGTCACGAGGCGTCCCGGGTGTACGATCCTAGGATCTTCCCACATATTAATCTACCCCTCATAATCATGCATATGCACTCACTTAGACATTTCATCAAACACATTCAAGGCACAATACACATGAAACAAAGGTAAACATTTCATTGAATAAGGAAAATGACATAAATTAGTTCATACATCACCATCATTACATAGATGTTCATCCTAGACCCTAAACTCAATGATCTACTCCATTACAAGAAGTTTACAAGAGAAATACATAATAATAGTCATCCACAAGAAAAGGGAAGACTTATCTTTGAAGCGTGGTCACCCTCTTGAAGATCTTCTTGTTCCGGTGTAGGATGGACTGATGGAGATGGATGGCGAGGTGGATCGACGAAGGATGGAGCGTTTAGGGCCTCCCCTAGAGAGGGGGAGGCACCGCCGCCAAGCCAAGACCAAGGGTTTTGGAGAATGATCCAAGATAACCCAAGATTGGGTTTGTTTCCACCTTTTATACTCACCCAAAACTGCCCAGATTGTCCCTGATTTACAAGACTCCGCCTCAATAGGTTTTTCACCAAGTAAACCCGATTTTCTTCAATTGAACCCTGAACCAAAGTTGTAGAGCTTTGAATTATCTTCAATTTGGGTGGTGGACCGACCCATAACTCCATCTGAACCGAAAGTTATGTTGGTTCGAAGTTTAGTCTGCAGTTTGGGTAGAGTACCCAACGCGGTCGCGGTCAGAAGGCACGGCCATGCCATTTAGCACGGCTTAGAGCAGTCATCGTTCTGTTCACACTGAAGCAAAGTTGTAGATCTTGAAGTTAACTCCATTTTGAGGGGTGGCACGGCCCGTGGTTCAATCGAAGCTGAAAGTTATGTCCGTTTTACTTTAAGTCTGCAGAACTGTCCAGATTGATAGATAGGCACACGCGTGTACTTTCCGTCACACGACTGTGCCTAGGAGGCACGACCATGTGCAGCCTCTTCTCTGTTGCCAAGCACGCCCGTGCCTATGAGGCACGGTCTCACAAGTTCGCGGCTCTGTTGGGAGGCACGGCCGTGCCTGTGAGGCACGGCCAAAGGCAGGCACGACACTGAAATGAGGCACGGTCGTGCCTATTAGGCACGGCCCAAGCTGGATCAGGCTGAAGAAGTGGGCACGACCATGCCTGATAGGCACGACCCTTGTTGTCGTTGCTCTGTTGGAGGGCACGGCCGTGTCTCCTGGTGCTACACGGCCGTGTCTAAAACTGGATATGTGAGGCACGGCCGTGTTCTGCCTTGTTTCTTCTTCTCCTCCATTTCTTCGTGTTTGCTACATAAGAGACCCACCCGTGACAGCGAGCACGACCAGTGCGAGCCTCTTTTCTCCACTATTTGCTCCACCATCAATAATGCATCATTTTGGCTCTAAATCACATCCTGTTAAACAAAATATACAAAGAGCAGATCTCCGAGCAAAAGAGTAGAAATATATAATATAAAAGAATAAGGTGTAACAAAGTGTAGCATATGCAATGAATCACAAGTAGATGAGCGTTAAAACAAGGCTAGAAATACTATATGATCTACGCTCATCAAAATGTCAAAACATCCCCTTTTCCTTGTCCTCTTCTCGCACGTCTCGTTCCCAGCATTTTGTCTTTGAGGCCGTCAATTCCAACAGCGAATCTTTCAGCCTTCTCTTTACTTTCCATCGATCACTTTATATATGTAGCTTCCTCAAGGGACTTTCCTTGACATGGAGAACTCAACCCACTCATCGCTCAAGACACCACACCACTATCCAGTCAGTCGAGCTTCTACCTCCTTCGACTAGACTTGATGAAAAGACTCGTGATATGGGAGGGACCGCCTAACCTCCATGTGGTATAGAAAATCAAGAGTTAAGCTGACTTGTAAGTCAGAAGTCAAACATGGTCGAGCCTAACTAGGGTGGGGTGCAAGTCTAGACCTTGTGGGGGTTGAACCAGACACGACTACGTGACGCCCAACTCCTAACTTTGGGACCAAGGCTACTCAACACCCTACTCTAGAACCCAGGTTATGTGCATCTGACTCCCAATTCGGGGACCAAGACTACTCAACATCCAATTCCCAACTCCTGACTCTAGAATCCAAACTACTCGGCATCCGATTCCCGACTTTGGGACCTACTCTACCTGACACTTGATTCTCGACACCTAGATCTTGCTTCGGACTCTAAGACTCTTATCATTTGATGCCTATGTATGG
>NW_027433195.1:0-2562 GCF_044706935.1 Curcuma longa
ACCAGTAGCTAGGTTAGAGTCTATTCGGATCCTATTAGGATATGTCGCATACATGGGGTTTAAACTCCACCAAATGGATGTTAAATCGACATTCCTAAATGACTTTATTAAGGAAGAAGTGTATGTAGAACAACCCCCTGGATTTGAGAATGTTGACTATCCAAACCATGTGTACAAACTCAAAAAGGCATTATATGGTTTGAAGCAAGCTCCTAGAGCTTGGTATGAAAGACTTTCAACGTTCCTAATTTCTAAGGGCTTTAGGAGAGGAACCATTGACCCAACATTATTTATAAAATCAAATGGGAGTGACATCTTTGTTGCCCAAGTATATGTTGATGACATCATTTTTGGGTCAACAAATGATGACTTCTTACATGAATTTATCAAACATATGGAAAACGAGTTTGAAATGAGCTTAGTTGGGGAACTAACCTTCTTCTTAGGCTTACAAGTAAAACAAACGAATGAAGGAACTCATGTTTTTCAAACTAAATATGCAAAAGAAATGATCAAGAAATTTGGAATGAAAAATGCTAAAACAATTTCAACTCCTATAGGAACCAATGTAAAATTGGATAATGATGTTGAGGGTAAATTGGTAGACTCTAAATAATATAGGAGTATGATTGGTAGTTTGCTCTATCTAACCGCTAGTAGACCAGATATACTATTTGCGGTAGGTATGTGTGCAAGGTATCAATCGTGTGTGAAAGAATCGCACCTTGCCGTAGTAAAAAGAATTTTACGATACATTAAGGGAACACTAAATGTAGGTCTTTGGTACCCACGAAATCAAAATTTTGATCTAATTGGGTATACCGATTCGGATTATGCTGGTTGCAAGTTGGATAGGAAGAGTACTAGTGGTGGATGTCAATTTCTTGGATCCTCCCTAGTTAGTTGGAGTAGTAGGAAGCAACCATGTGTAGCTTTGTCTACAACCGATGATGGGAAACACTAGAAAACATATTGTGTTGGGTTCGTTCCGGTGAATTCTTGCAGAACAAAAATTTTTTTCGGAAACGGATTTAAGTTGCCCTCATAGTCGATCAAACAAAGTTTGATCGACGCATTTAGATCATTGGGCTCTTGTGTTTGGTTTACAGGATCCAAGATAAAAGGAACAATTTATTTAAAGCGGAAACAATAAATTTGTACCTTTTCTTCGGGATGTCTAGAAGGAGTGGATGACCCCTTGATCTTCTGCTGTATATCCTCTCCTCTTCTCGAACGTTGTGTGGACAACGATCCTTCGAGATGATTCCACCAAAACTCTTCTTCCGATGGCAAACAAGCAAGGAGTAAGAACCCTCCTTTTATTTTTTCCTTCCTTTCTTCTTTCTCTCCTTCCTTCTTCTTCTTGCCGCCGGCCCTAAGGGAGAAAAGGAGCTTGGAGCGCCGGCCCTTAAGGAGCAAAGGGAAAGGAGGAGGAAGATGGGGTGGGCGCCGGCCCTAAAGAGAAAGGAGGAGGAGGTTGGGCGGCGGAAAAACAAGAGGGAGAGCTTTAAGGGGGGCGCCGGCCACTTCAAGGAGAAAGGGAAAATATTTCTCCAAGAACTTAATTCTCTCCTCCTCTTGCAAGCCCTCCTTTATATAGCTAAGCCATCATGGAAATTTAAGAAAGATTCTAATAAATTTTCTTATCCAGATTTAGTTAGAAAAAATCTAATAAAATCTTTAAGAAGAATTTATTAGAAACAATCTAATAAACTTATCTTATCTAGATTTATTTAGAAATAAATCTCTTAATAAGATTTTATTAGAAAGAATCTAACAACCTTATCTTATCTAGATTTATTTAGAAATAAATCTCTTTATAAGATTTTATTAGAACAAATCTAATAAAATCCAACGGATAAGATTTGTTATCTTTTTAATAAGTTTCCATTATATTAATTTTGTTCTTATCTTTAACAAAATCTTTTAATTATATCTCGCTAATATTTAACGAGATTCCATAATTAATATTTTGTTAATTTAACAAAATTAATTCACAAAATTTTATAATAAAATTTTGTACGAGAAGAGACGAAATTTCTTAGCAGAAATTCTTATAAAAAATTTCTTTCTTATCCGAATTTTTCCCAAAAAAATTCTAAATAAAATTCTAGAAATTTTCTTTTATAAATAGAATTTCCTATCCGAAATTTCTCACAGAATTCTTTTCAGAATTCTTTCGGAGGTCTTCCAAGGTCTTCTGAGGTCTTCAAGAATTCTTCCGAAGGTCTCCAAGAGGTCTTCAAGAATTCTTCCGAAGGTCTCCAAGAATTCTTCCTGAGGTGGATTCGAGGATTTCCAGAGGCTACAGTAGGGACCTCGAGGAGGAATTGGTTTTGGTCTCCCGATGGGCTTAAGCTTCCCATGTTCCTCCTGAACACACAGCTTAAGTCCATCAATAATAACTCATTCCACTAGAGAGTTATTATTGCACTACCGCACCAATCCCATATTATAATATGGGCTCCTTCTTACTATAAGTACATTAATCTCCCTGTGTTTAAGATATCGTATGTCCGTCAATTAAATGAGTTACTGACAACTCAAATTTAATTAACTTCT
>NW_027433196.1:0-1794 GCF_044706935.1 Curcuma longa
AAATGGTTGTTGATAAAAAGAATTTCCATACATTTTAGAAACCAACAATTATCCAAGTAACAATAAAAGAAATTATTCATAAGCTCAAAACAAACAATTCCTACTAGTTATTCCCCGGCAACGGCGCCAAAATTTGACAAGCCCTAAACTAGGTGTCACGATAGGGCTTCAAATTAGAATTTATAAATTTTATCGAAAACCCACGATAAATTCAAATAAATGAAGTATAGGGGCCTCGAGTCGTGTTTTTCCAAGGACTAGTAGAAAATTGTTTAAATTGAGCTTATCGTGTCGTTCTTTTTGGGGTTTTCCATAAAAATGGGGGTTTTGGGTTTTTGAATGAAATGAAACTGAAAATGGCAAATAAATGAAATGCAAAAAAATAGTTTAACGAAACCCTAAATCAAATTACCTCCTAATCCGAAATGCAAAAATAAACTAAAACTATAAGAAACCTAAAATTAAACCTAAGTGCAATCTAATTGGATTTCAATGCTATTGATGCAAGAAAAATGCAACAATTCAATTCAAGTTAGTTGAAACCAATGGCTAAATCCTAGAATGCAATGAAACACTTAAACCTATCCTATCCTAAAGAGAATAAGTTGGCACGGAACAGTGACTTGCAGAAATGGAAAGTATCAGAATTGCCAAATGATGCTGCTCTAAATTGAAATCAGAAAACTAAATCACTAAAGACTATCAAACAAACAACACAATTAATAATTATAACTAAACAAATTGAATTCAAGAACAGTTCTAAGTGTTAAATGTTCAGAAACAGAATTGACAGAAACCAAGAAAACAGTAAAAACATGAAGCAGAAATCGGATTCTCCCTTCCAATTCAATCTCCTCCTTGCCGTCACACAAGGCCTGATCAAGGATCAGAAATCCCAATTAGATTCTCACGAACCAAGCTTGGCTTGCTCCGAATCAACTCCGAAGAACCAGCTCAGAAACCCTCCTCCTTGCCGCGCCGAACAGAGCTAAGAACAGAGCCTTTCATGTTCTGAAAATCCAGCTGAAAATCTTTGAAATTACTTGCAATGTGATGCTCCGAAATCATCAAGACCACTTAGAGAACCCCTCCTCCTGATCTTGATAGCTCCGATGGGTTAGATTTGAAGAATTCAGCTGGAAATGGTGGCGGCACATTATCCTCCGGCGAGACCCTCAACCGAATGAAACTTCCGTCAATTGCTGCCAAACAAGCGTCGTGGTTGCCCTCTGGAATCAGGAAATCAACTTAGAAGGAAGAAATCCAAGCTCCCTAAAAAAACCGCATCAAAAAACGAAGAAAAACGAAGGAAAACGAAGAAGAAAAGAGACGGCGGGCTGTGTGCTACAGTGTGCTACAGTAACCGCGATTTTTAGGTTACTGTAGCTTTCTCATTAAAGCTTGGGTACTGTAGCAGTGGGTTCGGTTAGCCTGACTTGAGTCTGAGTTAGCCTGTTTCAATCAAATTCACTCAATTTAGCTCCAAATTGGCTCCGGTTCGCATGGGTTCCATCCTAATCGCACTTGAGTCTTGATTCATGAAGTTGGATCGATCAATTGGGTCAATCTTGGCTCGATTCGATCATGGTTGAGCTCGATCTCGGTTCAATTTGAATCCTACAACCAATTAAACTCAATTAATGTAAAATTCACCATTAAATCATGAAAATTATAATCAAGCCTCAAATTATGCAATATATCACAAATATAATCAAATTAAATCATTAAGCAATTTATTTTCATGAAAGAACCCAAAATTGAATCGATAAAGTGCATAAAAATCCTAACTCATCA
>NW_027433197.1:0-7256 GCF_044706935.1 Curcuma longa
TCATCCATGTTGACTTGACTTATGCCACCTCATGGTCAATGCTTG
The DNA here is from genome assembly GCF_044706935.1 of Curcuma longa. Taxonomy (NCBI): domain Eukaryota; kingdom Viridiplantae; phylum Streptophyta; class Magnoliopsida; order Zingiberales; family Zingiberaceae; genus Curcuma; species Curcuma longa. The sequence continues at coordinate 46 of NW_027433197.1, forward strand.
ACTTAACCAATTGACCTTGAGTTGAGGTGGCATAAGTGATGGCCAATAGAGAGGCTCCACATCATCAAAGTGCCACCTCATGGGAGGTTACAAATGAGGTTTGTAACTCATGGAGGTTTAAGGTTTTTTAATGGGATTAAATTGCCTTGAATTGCCTTGATGGGGCCCACCACAAGAGGATGAAAAATAGAGTTTTCATTCACTTTTGGCACTTAACGTTGAATGAAAAAAAGTGTGTTTTTCCCCAACGTGAACTCTCTTTTCTCCTTCTCTCTTGAGTTTTTCTCTCCATCTCCCTCTCCTCTAGTGTTAGCCAAAAACTCCCTAAGGTGCTAGCACACTTTGAGTTTTGGTTCTCCACCTATTGTCCGAGTGGATACGTATAGAGGAGCGGCACTTGACGCTCTCGAGATCCGGCGCCGTTTGGACGAGCGGGATACGCGAAGGGCACGCACCGAGGGTAATGGTTCTTACACTCTTAGATCTAGAGTAGATCTTGTAGTAGAAAACATGTATGTGCTTATTTTTTCCATTTTCGCACGGATCCGGTGGCTTGGGGCTTCGGGGTTTCCGCACGCAAAAAGTGATTTTTGCGGCACGAAAAACCCAACATATATGAACTGGAAAGAGTCTCAAGATGTCTTTTATGAAGATTTCGGGTTGTAAGGCTTACGTTCGACGTCAAGTCTCAGACAATCTAGGCCCTAAATCAGATAAGTACTATTTTGTATGATATCACAAAGTGTTGTGAATCATGAGTTTGTTGCACAAGAAGTTGTGGAGCAACAACCTGTTCAAGTAGACCAACCTCTTCGCAGATCTGATAGGATACGTCGTCAACCTGAGAGATATTCATTTCTCTTGTCTGACTATGATGATGTTATGCTTGTTGAGTTGAACGAGCCTACCTCCTATCAGGAAGCTGTGATGAGCCTAGATTCTGAGAAATGGCTAGAGGCCATGAGGTCTGAAATGGAATCCATGTACACTAACCAAGTATGGACTTTGGTTGATCCACCTGAGGGGATCAAACCCATTGGGTGTAAGTGGGTCTTTAAGAGAAAGACTGACATGGATGGTCTTATGCATACCTATAAAGGGCGATTGGTAGCTAAAGGCTTCAAGCAAATTCATGGTATTGACTATGATGAAACCTTTTCACCAGTTGCGATGCTTAAGTCTATTCGGATCATGCTTGCTATTGCAGCTTACCATGATTATGAGATCTGACAGATGGATGTCAAAATTGCATTTCTGAATGGAAACCTACTCGAGGATGTGTACATGACACAACCTGAGGGTTTTGTAGATCCAAAGCATGCTGGAAAGGTATGCAAGCTGCAAAGGTCCATCTATGGACTAAAGCAAGCTTCTCGAAGCTAGAATCTTTGATTCGATGATGCAATCAAAAAGTTTAGTTTCATCAAGAATGAAGATGAACCCTGTGTCTACAAGAGGGTTAGTGGGAGCATAGTTATCTTTCTAATCTTGTATGTGGATGACATACTCCTCATTGGAAATGATATCCCTTCACTACAGTCTGTGAAGACATGGCTAGGGAATTATTTCTCAATGAAAGACTTAGGTGAAGCAGTCTATATTCTAGGACATCAAGATCTATAGAGATAGATCTAAGAGATTGCTTGGCCTAAGTCAGAGTACATACATTGACAAGGTATTCATCATTTTGCCTTGTAGAATTTCAAGAAGAGATTTCTACCGATGTCACATGGTGTGAGTCTTTCGAAGACTCAATGTCCCTCTTTTAAGGAGGAGAGAGACCGCATGGATCAGATCCATTATGCATCTACTATAGGATCTATCATGTATATCATGCTTTGTACTTGCCCTGATGTCTCGTATGTTTTGAGCATGACGAGCAGATACCAGTCAGATCCAGGTGAAAGTCACTGGACAGCAGTCAAGAATATTCTTAAGTACTTACAAAGGACGAAAGAATATTTTTTGATATTTGGAGGCGATGAGGAGCTAGTTGTAAAGGGTTACAGTGATGCAAGCTTCCAAACCGATAGAGATGATTTTAGATCACAATCAGGGTATGTGTTTTGCCTAAATGGTTGCGCTGTGAGCAGGAAGAGTTTGAAATAGGACACAGTCGTAGATTCTATAACAAAAGTCAAGTATATTGCTGCTTCTGATGCAGCAAAGGAAGCTGTTTAGATCCGGAAGTTCATCACTGAACTTGGGGTGGTTCCTAGCATAGCGGACCCCATAGACCTCTATTGTTAAATCCGAGAAATTTAGAGGTTGTTTATAAACAAATCTAGATTAATTATTAAGGATAAAAAGGGGATTAGTAAATTAGTAGTTAAATTAACTACTAAAATCAAATTTTTAGCACCATTTAAATTAATTGGGCTAGTCTTAAAATCCAATTGATTCAGCCCATTAGTTAGCTTTGGGTTAACAGGTTACCGGGTTAAACTCGTTAACCCATCGCTTGTTAAAGAAAAATAAATAAGCCGCGCTCGCGACTCCTTCACCTGTTCCGCCTTTTTCGCCGCGTGACCCAACACCCTTCGCAGCACCGAGTTCGGCGCAACCAACAGCGAGGAATTAGGGTAGAGAAGCTATAAAGAAGGCCTGATCACGAGCAACCCAAACTACGCTTCTCCTCCTGCTCTTCTTCTCCCTTAGTCGCCGCCGTCCCTTGAGCCGATGCCACCAGTGCCACCGCTGCCCTATCGCTGGAGCACAACCCCCGGCGTCCTCCTTCCCTAGTCGCCGTCGCCTCCTCTGCCGGACAACTCCGTCGCCGCCAGCATCGGCTGCCGCCAACCTCGCGATTCCCTTTTCCTGCCCTATTTGTCGCCTGCTGCTCGTGTGAAGAAACCCGACATCGCACTTCACCTACGACAGCCTTCTTCCTCTGCCGCGATCCAGTGCCACCGCCGTTCGTCTGAGAAGCAAGGTCTGCCGTTGCATCCCTCGCCGTTCTGTGGGGTTAATTCGTAGTCGTGGGGACTAGTTGTTTGGTAAGGTACGTAGATTTTTGCCCTGCTACAGTTGTCGGTTAACTTCTGGGTTAGCATTCACCGGGAATTCCTTGATGTTAGGGTACTGTAGATAGCAGAATTAGGCAGAATTGTTAGACTTTTCTGATGATGCCAGAAATGGATTTTTAAAGTTGCAAATCTACCATAGGTAATCGGTAATTGAAATAATCATGGTCTTGTTTAATCTCAGTTTGCAATTGAGGACTTCTAGTTAATTTGGATGAAAAAATTTGTAATTAATTAATGATACAGAATTAGTAAATTGATCAAGTACATTTTAGTTAACGGATTTCATTGTTACGGAAGAAGAGCTTAATGGTTATTGAGTAAGGTTAATTAATTGGCGTAGAGATAAGTGTAGACTTATTAATTGTTTAATTTAATTTATTAATCGATTTAATTAAGGTAATGAAGTAATTAATTTAGTACAGATTTAATTATTAATTAATAGGTGATTAAGATGTAATTAATGAGAGATTAATTACCTAGGTTAATTTGATTAGTAGTTGAATCAATAAATGATGAGTTGATTTGGATTAGAGTTAACTCTTGGTCTGGTTGAGTGAATAAGTTAGCTTGAGGTTCGGCTAAGGTTTGATCTATTTTAGAATTTAGTATACTAGTTACTTAGTGGGTGTTATATATTATAATCTGCAGGACTTTGATTTGCGGATTCGGTATACGGAGAGGTTCCGATTTTGAAGTGCGTTACACCAGGTGGGTAAACCCTGTATTTGGTCAGTACAGGTTATTTCCTTTTCTAGTGCATGCTATCCTTTTATTATTATTAGTTTGATACCTTGATCGTATTCCTAATTATTGTTGATACCTTAATCATATTCTTGGTTGTTCCTTGCTTGTCCTTAATTCGGTTGACTTGATGAACCTCTATACCTTAATTATACCGTTGCTCATATGAACCTTTGGTTATCTATGTGATCTATTATCTATGCATGTTGCTCTTGGTTAGTATTGGCTTGATCATAACATCATGGAACATGAGGACGATTGCTATCTAGCAATTAAGACCGGTTATTTTGTCACCAGACTACTTTGTTGTAGGGCTGGAATTATGGCAGTGTGATGTCGGACACCCCCAGCATCATATATATGTGACTGGGACGAGTGTGACAGTTGCATTCATATATATGTTGGCATTATGTGCATTATAGGCAGTTGTACATGGCTACCTATTATTTTTGTCACCAGGCTACCTTGTTGTAGGGCTGGAATTATGGCAGTGTGATGTCGAACACCCTCAGCGATATATATACATGACTGGGACGAGTGTGGCAGTTGCATTCATGCATGTACTTGCATTATATAGGTCATGGACCGTATATAGATGCTGCATTTGATTGTATCCTTGGTTAATGCAATTATGTGTCATTATTACTCATGTTATGCGTGTGACTATAATGATCATTTACTATTAGTGCTGATGCATAACTGATTTCTGTTATTCACTTGTTTATCGTATATATCTTATATATTGATCATGCACTGTCTATTCTGTTTATCCACTGAGTATTTTGTACTCACCACCCAGACCTTGGGGTTTCCTGTCTCCCCAGGTAGTAGATAGGTTGCTTGGAGCTTGGAGTCCTCGGTCGACTGCTGCTGTCTCACATCCGAAGATTTACTATGTTTGGAGTTAGTTGTCTCTAGTGGTTATATTAGATATTGTTGTACATAGATTTCATACACTGGTGGCTATTCGCTTTTCTTAGCTTTACGATGTTTTCACTACGTGGATTTTCGGTTTTATTTTGGTAGGGTGCATGCGATAGTAGTGGTGTGGCCTTGTAGGCCTTGTAGCATGATTGTTGTGCATGTGTGTGATGGTTAATGGACGTGTAATCCTTATTCCAGCCGCATGTGGCTGTGTATTTTGTTTGTATCCAGGAAAATTGTCATGGATACTGGGGAGATGTTGCCGAAATTTTTCGGACGGCCTCCCGGGTCGTGACAATTTAGTGGTATCAGATAGTTCATCAAGAGCCTAATCACACTCCTTCAGTTGGGCGGAGTCCTCCAGCTCCAGAGATGTCGTTACCAGATCCGGTACCGGTGGCAGCTCAGGAGGTACATTCACCAGATCCGGTACCGGTGGCAGCTAGTAAGACTGTAGATTTGAGTCGTGTACCGGTACTGGCAAAGACGGTCAAGGATCGGTTGACACCATTCCATGGGGGATCTGACCCATGGCTCGCTCGCTCCTGGTTGAAGAGTTTGTCTGGCACATTCGCATATATCTCCTGCACGGAAGCAGAGAGAGTCGCGCTGGCAGTATATCACCTACGTGATCAGGCGGTCACATGGTGGGAGACTCAGCAGACTATACTCGGAGAGCAAGTTTCATCATGGACAGTTTTCCGAGAGGCAGTACTTTTCAGAGGCATTCTGTCAGACACAGCAAGAAGAGTTTATGAATTTGAAACAGAAGGATCGATCAGTTACATATTATCATGCAGAGTTTTCCAAATTTGCAGAGTTCTGCCCTCATGTGGTGACTCGGGATCAAGATCGGCTGTTCCACTTTACGCGGGGTTTAGCTCCGTATATCCGCTCGAAGATGTCTAGTTGCCCTATCAGTACCTTCAAGGAGGCCTTGGATCGGGCTCTGATTATTGAGTCTACCCAGCAACAGCTTTCGCGAGAGAGAGATGCAGACAAATCAAAGGGGTCGAGTTCCCAAACTTCCAGTCAGAAGAGACAGAAGACTGGGTCGCCATCAGGAGAAAAGTATCTTAATAATTCACCACTAAGCCGGAAGGATAAGGGTAGGAGATGTATTCAGTGCGGATCACATAGTCATCCGACGGACGAATGTCCATTAGAGTACTCTATTTGTTATTATTGCAAACGTCCTAGCCATACGATCAGAGAGTGTACGTTGAAGGCTCAGCTGGAGTCTACTAATGCTACAACTTTTGGAGGACAATCTACACCGCAACGATCGCACAAAACATCACAAAGGACTAGAGCCACTCAGCAACAACAACTCCTACCATCTCAGCCACAAATATATCAACTGCAAGGGAGAGACCAGACAGCCATACCAACAGAACTCCCACTACCCACTAGTTCGGAGACCGAGTTCCCTTCACAGCAGACAACGATGCCTCGGTCGTACCAGTTACCTTCCCAGCAATCTCCGTTTCCAACATCGATACCTCCGAGTCAGCTTCAACCAGAGTGGAGACAGACGGGGTTATATTCAACTAACCAACCGGCTAGTACGGAATTCAGACACATTGAAGATACGATCAGACGCGAGGCACAGCGGAATGAGAAATCGTTCAATTGAGTTTTAATTATTACGGTATTTTCGCTCTATAGTAGATAGATATTAAATTTGGGGACCAAATTTTTGTTAGTAGGGATGAATGTTAAATCCGAGAAATTTAGAGGTTGTTTATAAACAAATCTAGATTAATTATTAAGGATAAAAAGGGGATTAGTAAATTAGTAGTTAAATTAACTACTAAAATCAAATTTTTAGCACCATTTAAATTAATTGGGCTAGTTTTAAAATCCAATTGATTCAGCCCATTAGTTAGCTTTGGGTTAACAGGTTACCGGGTTAAACTCGTTAACCCATCGCCTGTTAAAGAAAAATAAATAAGCCGCGCTCGCGACTCCTTCACCTGTCCCGCCTTTTTCGCCGCGTGACCCAGCACCCTTCGCAGCACCGAGTTCGGCGCAACCAACAGCGAGGAATTAGGGTAGAGAAGCTATAAAGAAGGCCTGATCACGAGCAACCCAAACTACGCTTCTCCTCCTTCTCTTCTTCTCCCTTAGTCGCCGCCGTCCCTTGAGCCGACGCCACCAGTGCCGCCGCTGCCCTATCGCTGGAGCACAACCCCCGGCGTCCTCCTTCCCTAGTCGCCTCCTCTGCCGGACAACTCCGCCGCCGCGTGGAGCTAGCATCGGCTGCCGCCAACCTCGCGATTCCCTTTTCCTGCCCTATTTGTCGCCTGCTGCTCGTGTGAAGAAACCCGACATCGCACCTCGCCTACGATAGCCTTCTTCCTCTGCCGCGATCCAGTGCCACCGCCGTTCGTCTGAGAAGCAAGGTCCGCCGTTGCATCCCTCGCCGTTCTGTGGGGTTAATTCGTAGTCGTGGGGACTAGTTGTTTGGTAAGGTACGTAGATTTTTGCCCTGCTACAGTTGTCGGTTAACTTCTGGGT
>NW_027433198.1:0-2689 GCF_044706935.1 Curcuma longa
AGGAAGAAGCGCACGACTAGAGGCTTAGAGGACGCATTCAGGGATTAGGGAAGAGGAGTCGCGCGATGAGGAGGGCTTCGGTTTGCTCTGCGTCGCTGCCTTCGACGACGAGCTACGATCTTGGACTCATCAAGGAAGAAGCGCGCGACTGGAGTCCGCCGCGAGTAGCGAGAAGAGAGAACTCTTTTGAATGGTGTGGAGCGGTGAACAGGGACGCACACGAGTGCATGCGAGGAAGCCGCGTGGCGGCGGCGAACAGAGAGAAGGGAGGGGATCGGTGACTTGGTTTGGTGGATAAACCTAAACCTAAACCTAAACTCACTCTGATACCATGTAAAATAATATGAAATCTTGTCTTATTATAAGAAATAAGCCCCTATTTATACACGAATATAGGGACCTATTTTAGAAGAATTATTCTAGAAAAAAATATTTATCCCTAAATATTCTAACAAATATATTTGAAAAACATGGTAAAGCTAATTTTTTACAATTCTTTTAATTGTCTTTAAAATTGAAATTACTTGAGAAATATTATAATATAATGTTAAACTTGCATATATTACTTAAAAATATGTAACTATTGTTGTCCAGATAGACATTATCAAAAATAATGTGGCTAATTAGTAACAGTAAATCACAATTGTCAAATTATAAAGCTTACTATGTTAATGGTGCATGCAATTCATATAAATACCATGATACTTATCAAAATTAGTGCATTGTGCTAGAGAGTTCTTATCCGTAAATCAAATTTAAAATGTTGTTCCGAGTTGGGGTTCCGTTGGCTAGTCAAAAACAAGGTTGTTCCTTTTGGTATTATGTCAGATTGCTTGGTAGGGTTTGATGGCCTCTTCTTTTGTTAATGGAAGTTGTTTGAGATTTTAACACTTCCAGGAGCTAGTCATGAGTTAAAGGAGACACTTGTTGAGCTTGGGCAGTGCTCATTGAATTGCTCACAAGGCGAAGAAAATCCTTGCAGGGCTGTCATACAAGTTTTGTGGTCCTTGAAGAGATGTTTTGTGATTCGTCATGGTCCTCAAGGAGTGTTTTTTTGAGACATCATGGTTCTTGAGGAATCTCCTTTATAGTAGATGTTTACAACTAATCCTAGTTCTCTCCCCCACAAAATATTTTATATCAATTCTACTTCTTGAGTCTTCCTCCATTTTACTTATTTACTCTTCAAAAACAAAACTATCAATTATTTGTCTTTTAATTATTCTTAGAAACAAGCTACAAGAATATAACATTATCTAGCTACAAGAATATAACATCATACTGTGTTAGTATGGTATGAGATTCATCGACACAATCAACTTAAACAACAAAAGAGCAATGATCTGTGTCAATTAGTATCGGTGTTTCAACTATGCCACCCAACATGACATGAGATCTCAAACCAATTTGTAAGTACCACATGAGATTTCATTTTCTTGTTCAAATGCTTTGTTAACACAAATGTAGGAGAACAGTTAGTTGCACATGGTGTTTAGTATTAGAGATGTGGTAACCATGTATTGTTGTTTTCTGGAATGTGGAAGCAGATGTGAAGATGTATAGCTTGATTCTGTTACATGGGATATGACAACATTTAATTTTCTAGAATATCTCAAGCTTGTATTTATCATTTTGGTTCTCTCGTGGAGATATCAGTATTTAAAACTCTATGTCCATCTTAGTGATTTGTTGATCTGAAACATTTTGTATACCAGTCTGGTACAATATGACAACAAAAAATAAACAAAATGTAAACAAATCAGTTTTATTTCTCAAGTGCTTGTACGAGGTTATGCTGGTAATTATAGCCTGTACTGACACTACAACTATGGGGTAGTGAGGACGACTTGGAAAATCATTTTCTGCTTCATGCATTGCTAGAGCCAATCAAAAGTGTTCAATAAAGGTATGCAGAGTAGTTTAGATCTTGTGAAAAAGTTGATAGTATTGATAAGCACGCTAAATTCCAGGAAGTTTGTCTTGCCCTTATGAAGCAAGTTCTGGTTCGATAACAACATTAGATAGAGGTTATGAGTAAGATACTATAGCTATTCCAAGAGCATTTCTTTTGACTTGGAAAGTTTAAACAAAATGCCAGCATTTTTATGTTCATGTAAAGTAGTGAAAGATTTCTAATGTTCTTTTTATAGGGTAAGAAATAAACAAAGTCATGGTGCATTCTTATTCTTCCAAAATCGTTGCATCGTTAACTGACAAAGATGAGCAAGTTCCTCGTCATGTTTTCCCACTATTATGTAAAACTCCAAGAGTTTGAAACTTACATAATAACTCCAAGCCTTCAATATTTATTTGAAGTTTTTTTTGTAGGCAACGGTGATAATTGTTATGAGACCAACATTCCTTCTATCAAACTCAATCAATTGCTAAAGTGATGCACTTTTTTCTAAATTTTTTCTGCAATTTCCTTCCATTTATGATTGATAGGCTAGAACAATGGAGCTTAGATCATATTGCTTTCGTAAATGGTATGTGTATGTTATATTTCCTGATTCATTTGTCTGTTATTTTCAAATGTAGTTGGCTTTTACAGGAACAATGGTGAAGTATGGTTTAAAGCAAGATGAAACAGTGTTTATTTCATTAATTGGCATAAGCATTCTTTGAAATTCTGCAAAATCATACCTACACTAAGGTATGATTTTCTTACAATACCACATATCATGAATTT
>NW_027433199.1:0-2913 GCF_044706935.1 Curcuma longa
TGGTAAGCCCACATCTAGTGTCACGAATGAGCCTCAAATTAGAATTTATAATCGAAAACCCTTAGCTCACAAAACAAATGTAATATAGGGGCCACGAGTCGTATTTTCCAAGGACTAATAGAGAGGTTGTATGAATTAAGCTAGATGTCGTTATTTTTGGATTTTTCTATATAAATGGGGGTTTTGGTTTTTCAATTGAAATGTAAATTCAAATGCAATACATGAATGAAGAAAGTAATTTTGCTAATCTAGAAATGAAATATCAAACAAAGTAATGATAAGCAATTGAAACATGAAATGCAATTAAGAAAAGTAAGCTAGGCTAAGATATCAAATTGATTATTAAAGAAACAATTCTAACTTGCATTAAAACCTTAAACTAACAATCCTAACATCTAACAATTGATACGAAACCTTAAACTGATACTTAACAGTAACCTAAATCAGAAACTCAGATTTAAAGAAATTAGATTCAAGAAGGTTTGATGTAATTGAAGCTAAAGAACTCTAAACAAATTAGAATTCAACTAAAAACTAAATCATTAACCAGTAACACGAATTCATGGTTTTTTATCAGAAAAAAATCGTAAACAGAATTTCAGAAACAATACACAGAAGACTAAAATGCCGAAATTGATCTCAGATCTTCCCTTCAAAATCAACTCCAATCTAGCCGTCACACTAGATCCAATCATAGACTAGAAATCCCAGAAGAAATCCACTCAGCTTAGCTCGATTTAATCTAGATTGAATCTGATCAGTAACAGGGAACGCCCTTGCGAAACACTGAATAGAGCCGGATCTAAACTTGATGATTCAGCTGGAATCCTTCAAATCGCTGGTGAGTTAAAGCTCAGGAATCTTCAATAACCTTCGAGGAACGCCTCCGAGTGTAATTTGTAGCTCCGATCGGTTTAGATCTGAAGAAATCAGTTGAAATCTGCGGCGGAACGAAAAACGCTGGCTAAACCCTCGCCGCGCATCCCAACCTTGATTGATTGCCCAGCTTAGCTTGTAGTCATCTCTGGAACTCGGAAATGAGTTTGGAAGAAGAAGAACCTGACGATCGTTGCTCTAATCTAAAAAAATAGAAGGAAATTGGCGAAGATGATGGCGCTACAGTGATCGCGATATGGTAATCCTCTTGCTGGTTGTTGAAGATTGCAGAAGTTGCCGTTGAAGAAAGAAGATGATCTGAGATCTGGACTTGCGAAGGGAGCTCGGCGTCGGTGTCGCGCGCGCGGAGAAAGAAATCGCGATCCAAAATTACCGAAGCTCACTGTTCTGTTCTCTGCCGCTGGTTTTCTTCTCAAGTGAACCGGGTTCACTTCCAATTCTGGTCCGGTTCAGCAGCTTGATTCAAGTTCTAGACTCAATTGATGACTTGCTTCACTGATTTGATCATTCAAGTTCAACATTGACTTGACCTAGCTAAACTCGAGCTCATCTGACTTTCCCGATCTTCACCTAAAATCAAAATTAACAAACTAATCAAAATTTGAATTCATTCGAAAGAAATCATGAATATCAATTTTTACACTAAAAACCATTATTTAACCCAAATAAACTCAAATGTTTATTAATTCGAATTAAAATGCAATGCCACTTAACCCAATCATCAAAATCTCCCACACTTATTCTTGCTTCTCTCAAGCAAATAAAGAAGCTAAAATCCTACTTCAATGGCACCCCCTAAACACATTTCGAAACATGATTAGTAAATCGAAGAAGCAACCATCTAAAATAATAACATTCAAAGATCTTAAGCATTCTTGGGCACTCACTTTAACTTTCGGTTTACTAAATACTAACTTCCACTTTCATGAATGAATTGAACATGATATCACTCAAACCTCCCAGGATAAAAATCATGTGGCTCTCCTTCTAAACTAAAATGTATGCTTTTTGGTAGAGGGCACTCAAGCTACACATGTTTCTTGAACTACTATAAACTTGCTAATCTTCTACTCTCTACCACTATTATGGATATAAATTCCAGTATAAAGGTAGAATGAAAAGCAACAAAGAAAGAGCAACGAAAATTCAGTTTGCAATTAGAAGCAAGAAAAGATAAGAAGAAATTGATTTTTCCATGAGTAGAAGATTTGGGCACAAAAGATGATACATGATTGGATTCCGGCCATTCTTTCCTACTTCTCTTCTTCTCTCAAACATTATTTCAGAATCTCGAATTTCAGTTTCCCTCAAATTTCAGCATTCCCTATCATTTCAGCACTTTTCCAATTCCTACAAACTGCATTTTTAAAATTCTGTTAACATTCCTTCCATTCTTTTTCTCTTTGTAGCTTGATTTTTAATTCCCATCCACCTGCAATTAGCCTTGAAATTCATCTCCAGATCAGCCCCTCAAAAGTTTAGACATATGCTAACAAAATTGCAAACTGCCCTTTAATTCCTTATTTTCAATTTGTTTTTATTTTGATTCGTTTCTGATCTGCCATCAACAATTTGGACCGCTTGATACATGTAGTTGTTATTTAGAAAGCAACTAAAATAAAGTTGATTTCACTGTAATTCATCACTTCATCAAATTCTTGGCACACTCTTGATACATTCCACACTTTTCTTTTTTTTCTGTTTGTTTTTTTTAATGCATTCCGAATTTGCAGCTATTCCTTTTCCATTTGTGTTTATCTCACTCCTTCAGACAATTAAACACTGCTGAAACTAACCCGTAAAATCCAGCTTGTTTTCAGAATCTTCCCAACTTATCTCAGCTAGAGTTTCCACCATGTTTCAGCTTGAATTCCAACTTGTTCACACTGCATTTACACACTTCACTTTTTCACAGCAAGATAACCTTCTTTTGTGCCAAAATCAGACAGAAATAAACTCTTTTCTATTTCTGCAATTCTGAACAACAGCATTGATCCAACATTTCCATATCAGAAT
>NW_027433200.1:0-4175 GCF_044706935.1 Curcuma longa
GATCAAATTGATTGCTTTGGATCTACAAAGAAGAAGAAAGGGGTTGGAATTGGACTGATCTAGGGCAAGAATGGCTTGATCTGAGGTAAGTTCTTTCCTAGAATCTGATTAGGTTTTGGTTTTGGCTATGGATTGTGGTTCGTGTGTAGATCTGTTGGATGGGTGGTTGGGTTCCTTAAACTGATCTGTTGGTGAGTTTCTGTCCATTTGTTGATCTATCTAGTGTGAGCTTATAAGTGTTGATTGCTGTTGGAAATTTATTTAGGTTCATTTCTGTGGGTTTGATCTATTTTAGGGTTCATATATATAGGATTAGGTTAGGCTAACTCTGATTAAAGCTAAGTATGGATTTTAGTGTTGATTGATTAGTTTAATGTAGAATTCAATTGTAACAAATGGAATTATGGATTTCATTGACTTAATTGCATGTTAAATGCTAAGTTGATCATTAACAATTAGGATGGGAGTGATAATTCATTAAATGGAATTATAAATTGATATGGGATGAATTTCGATAAGGGGATTAGTTGGATCAAATTATGGAGTTAAATTACTGAAAATGTAATACAATATCATCTTAGTAAGTATTGTATTGTTGTTTAATTTCAGGACCTTGAGTTGATTGGTCCTATTATACTCGGAGCATATATTGGGGGTTCTTATTTTACTTTTGTCAGATTCAGGTGGATACCCTGTACTTGGTCACTACAGGCTTCGCTTCTAGTGCATGATCTATTATTATTTGTATATCCTGTTGTTATTCTGATTGCTCGTGTTATTACCTTGTTGATACTCTTATTTCACATGTTACTTGATATTTGTTAGTTGACCTTTGATACGATTTAATAGTTGTTAATACAGTCTCACTTTATCTATTATTGATCTTTGAGAACTTATCATGGCTTATGTTGATTATGCTGAGTAGTTGTAGCTATTATATGTTGAGTTGATCATCATAACATCTACATGCTAGTAGTAGGTGTTGTTGACGGCTATTGGCTGATGTTGTTATTGGCACTAACCTGACACCGTGTTGTGGTGTGATATGGATGAGAGCATTTGTTGCGCCATGTTGGGTGCTACCAGGACTGGCTAGATAACCCTCCTAAGATACACTGTCGCTCCCCACTTGATTAGTAGTGGTTAGTTGTTGGAGCATGTGCAGTATGTCCTGTTTGGTGCCTCAGTTCACTGCACTAGGTGAGTGACTGGGGATGACGAGTGCAGACAGTGACCATGCATGTTGCATATGATGTGTGTTGCATATTTGCATGCATTTGCTATTATATTTTACTACATTAATGTTTACAGCATGTTTGTGTGTGACTGTTGTATTTGTTTGATATATTATTGTTGCATTGTATGAAATGACATGCACTGTATGAATTTAATGATTCCTGTTACTTGTTGATTAGTATTTACCTTTTCTTTATATATCCCTTGTAGAGATTGTATTCCTTTTGTTATCTTAGTTGATATATCATATTATGCACTTCTATCTTGTACTCCACTGAGTATTTGATACTCACTACCCAGACCCTGAGGCTGCCTTGTTTTCTCTTCAGGTAGCAGATAGAATTTTACTTGGAGCTTGGAGATCTGTCAGGCTGCTTTCATCTCACATCAGAGTATTTTATATGGTTTGGTTTGTATGGATTCTGTTGTGGTCGATATATGGACTGTATTTGTGGATTGGTAGACTTTCTGTGCGTATCAGAGTTTTGGACTTATACTCATGGTTGTACAGTTTTCTTGGATATGTTATTTTTTTTGCTGCGAAGATTTTATATCTTGTGTGGGTTCATCGTTTATACATTCTGATTTTGTGTGCATGTGTTAGTGTTATAGATTGTGGTCGTGTGGGCCTTACTCATTTAGTTTAGTAGTTGTTGATGTACTTGTGATGTATGTTTGGTGGACGTGTAGTCCTTATTTGTCACGCCTCGGGAGGCCGTCCGAAAAATTTCGACAGCATCTCCCCAGTAACTATAACAATTCCCCTAATACATACATGCATACACAGCCACAGGCGGCTGGAAATAGTACAACACGTCCAATACACATCACTAATACACACAAACATGCAAGATAAGGCCTACACGGCCACACACAACAAGAATCACATACCCGGCTAGACAATTATGCGACAAAAACAACACATACTAAGCGGAAACATCAAAATCCAAATCCACAACCGATAACAAGTATAAATCCAACACACTACAATCCATGTTCACCCTACAAATCCAACGAGGAATACAAAACCACAACTGAACGAAAACAACTATACCAACAACCAATTCCTGATGTGAGACAGCAACAGTCGACCGAAACTCCAAGCTCCAAGAAACCTATCTGCTACCTAAGGAGAAAACAAGGAAAATCTCAGGGTCTGGGTGGTGAGCATCAGATACTCAGTGGATACGGGGAAGAAGTGCATGTAAAGATAAATATCAGCAAGAGAAATAACAACAAAAATACAGAAGATATACAGTCTCTACCATGGATAAATAAGGAAAGGTAAATACTAACCAACAGGTAACAGGAATCAGGGTAATAGAACATGATATATCAACTGAGGTAATAAAATGATATACAGTCTCTACAAAGGATACATAAGGAAAAGATAACTACAAATCAACAGGTAACAGGAATCATGGTAATAGATCATGATATATCAACTAAGATAATAAAGGAAGATCAGTACGGTGTAACAGGTATAGGAATCATGAAAAATAATGTAATGCATGTCATAGCATACAATGCAACAGTCATAGATCATACAAGTGCAACAGTCATATATCATATAAGTGCAACAACCACACACAAAGATATTGTAAACAACAATGCAGTATAATATACAACAAATATATACTAGCACCCACACAGGCAGTGCAATAATAGTCGCACCCACACAGCCAGTGCTATAATGTTCGCACCCACACAGGCAGTGCGATAATGATCGCACCCACATAGGCAGTGCATAGCACCCACATAGGCAGTGCTATAATGATCTCACCCACACAGGTAGTGAGATATAACAATCAACAACAAACAACATGCAGATGTTATGAGGATCATCTCAACATATAATAGCTACAGCTAATCAGCATGATCAATGTAAATCAAAAGGAGTCATCATGAGTCAACGATATCAGTCAAAGGTCACTCAACATGTGTCAAGCGACGAATAACACAAAGTGTCAATGGGATAAATAACATAGGTTAACATAAACCAAGATAAGTCATCATAGGTCAATGATACATAATTGAGACTGTACTATCAATGGATAAATCAATCAAAGTCAACAGGCATGTATCAATCAACGAGTATCAGAAGGTATCAACTAGATAACACACATAGGTAACAGGAGTATCAACAGGATAATAACAGATCATATCAAAGGTCAACAATAAGTGTCAAGCAACGAATCCAGCAACGAATGCCAATAGAATAACAACAGGATAATGAATAATAAGATAATCATGCACTATAAAAAGAAGACCTGTGTTGACCAAGCACAGGAGTACCCACATGATGTAATGCACGTCGATATAAACCCCCTCAAATACGAACTCCGTATGTAGCAGGATCAACATATCAAAGTCCTGCCATTTAAAACAAACAACACTCACTAATTACGATTATATATTTAATATAATCATTTAATTCTATCAACAATAATTATGATACGTAACCTAACCAAAACCTAATATAAGAACCAATCCACCTGATCCCACATCCAACTAATTTAATTAATCTAACTAACCTAATTAACCTAACTAACTTAACTAACCTAATTAACCTAACTAACCTATCATCAAGCAATTATTAATCCAATCAACTAGTCCCGAACCGATCAACAAAAACCCACAACATATAATAATCCTACTTAACCAACCAGATCAAATTAACATCAAACACCCAATTAAACCAATGGAATCTATAATTCCATTTGTTACAACCGGATTCAACATTAAGTCAATCAACAGATCCCTAAGAACTCCACCGGTTCAAACAACATACAAAATCAACCGATCAAACAGATAGTTAATCAACACTCCACACAATCTTCTAATCATCACAACCCATACAACCCAAGAACTCCTAGTCAATAGCATCAAAGACTTTCAACCAACCAATACCTTATTAGGAAGTATACTGAAAAGACTAG